>NC_046378.1:25196738-25281428 GCF_011125445.2 Fundulus heteroclitus | reverse complement strand
GGTAGCTATAGCTAATTTAATCAAAATGGCTGTGATCCAAGGGCTATGAGCCTGTAATGATTAACAATGACAATGCGTTTATTAATTAGCAATTATGAACTTATTTATGCTGGAAAAGTGTGATCTGACCGGTTGTTGCCGATAGACTTATCCAGCAAACTTGATAACTCAATTATAATTGTAATTGGAGTTTTAACCCTAACTTCTTTATCACAAACCAATGGAAAATGTCTCAGTTATTCAGTTGTTAACTCAAACGAAAGTACTTATTTTACTCTAGGTTACAATTCAACTTCTGGACCAAAATAACAACAAACAATTACTATTTCACACATTATTATTTATTATTATAATAATCCCTGTTACAGCAATTATTCTACTTAATAAAATGCTAGGAAACACTACTCGCTACTTAAAAGAACATGTAAAAGAAAATAAATGAAAATAAAACAGTCAAAATGGATTAAATGAGGTAGCACTGCTTAAATCACTTCACAGTTGTTTAAGACTGATTGACATTACATTCAAGAAGTCGGCACTTTGACATAGCAGCATTGAAAGACAAATTAGCTTTGAGATAGCACAACTGGAATACCAAAAACAGACCTGAAGCCAGATGTGGAACGCCTCTGCACCGCACAACTAGTCGCTGGCAATCATGCACAGTAGGTTTCCAACTCCTCTTATTACCCGTAGCACAGCTAGTGGCAGCTAACTGATGTCACTCTACAACAAGCTAAGCTAACCGTTTAGAGCTACCCTGTCCTGTCCCGCCCCAAGATGGCAACTATCATGACATACGACCTATAGACCAGTTCATTGTTATTGTGTCGATGCGGGTTGTTCGCGAATGCTCGTCGGACTGGTAGGCAAAAGGCGAACACAATGGCGGACGCAAACAGAGAAACTGAGGAGTTCTCAGCGTATTTTTCTTCTTTAGATAACGTATCACAAGATCGTTTTAAGAGTATGGTTGATGGTATCAGATTGCCAGATCCAAATAGCAAAAGCCTGAAGGGACGGAGTGAGTCTGTGAAATGCTGGCCAAGTGTTCAATACCGCGACATAAACAGCTGCCTTATAAACACGCAGGCCAGTACACACGAGAGAGCATGAAAGCCATGAAACCACTGGACGGCTACAATTATTTTATATCGGGACATAGGCCCTAGCAACCCCCGCGACCCCATGAGGGATTAAGCGGTTCAGGAACGGATGGATGGATATATGTTTAGACATGTTTGTATAACAGCAGAAAGCGGAGTCGGACACAGACCGCACCTCAGCAGAGAGGAAGACCCGCCCGGTAGGTTAAAAAAAACATTGTTCACTACGGATTGTTTTGGTGTTTTTGTCTTGTTAAAATGGGTGGGGGTGTCGGCGACGTTGCAGTGTAAACACAGACGTACTAGCGCGCGTGAACAGGGGCGTAATGCAATCAGTGTGCAAAAATGGTGAACATTTTTGCACACTGATTGCACAAAGAAAACTAAAATGATGCGGCGTGCTGCTGTTGCAGCACATCGACTCCGCTTCTCCCGGGCCCCGTCTAGCTATCACCACCTCCCCTCCGCCGCTATTTAAGTAGAACAATGACTAGTGCAGAATTAAGTTATATTTACCGGAGATGAAGTGTAGACTGCAAATTCTGTGGTGGTATGATGGCTCCCACTGTCCATTCGGAGTGTCTGCCTGCGCTCTTTTCCTTGAAATTATCCATTTCTTTCTTCGTCCTTCGGTAAACAACAGAAACGTACATCCGGCGATTTGGAATGCCTCTGTGTGCAACCGGGAGCACAACAAGTCGTAGGCATTGTTTAGATTCAAAAAATAAACTAACTAAAAGTATGCTCTAAATCACCCGTTTTGTCATGTAGTAGACGAGAGCAGTACTGTTTTTTGCCTACCAGCGGGACCCGGATGTAGCGCTGACGTCACACGTGAACTGGTCTATGGCCTTGCGTGGCAAGTGAGGGGGCGGCCCTAATGACGTATCTAATGCACCCTGCCTAGTTTGGGTGGACTTCTGATCAGGAGGCGGTCTCACTTCAGAACAGAGGACTTCAAAGAAAAATGCGGGAAACGACTGTAGACAGAGGGAGAAGATGGATAAAAAGGAAGAAGAAAGGAAAGTTCTGAGTCGGCTGTCGGCGTAGCCAGTTATCATCAACCCAAAAACAACACAGCAAAAATCACTTATGAAATGCATGCACGCACATTAGAACATATTCAGCACAGTTAAACAAACTCCTTTTCAGAGTAATTTAAGCATTAAAACTATTTCCTAATAGGTTCTGCCCAGGCACAAAATATATCACCTTATGGGTTAAAAAGAGAAATAAAAGGGAAAATCCTTTTTCACAAATCACGAGGCGGCATGATCGTCGGGTGTGCGTGTCCCCTTCCACCCTGTTCATTGTAGGCCTACATTATCTCTCTAAACTAGCATATTAAAGTTAGAGTTCAACAACACTTCGGCTACAAACTTGCGTGTTATTTCCGTGCATGTAAAGTTATATCTGTGTGTTGCAGGCACGTGCACGCGCATGCGTGCGCGTCCCCATGTGGGCCGCCGGTTGGTGAAAATGCCAGGGCCGTTTTTTAATCCCAGTCCGTGAGAAGTTACTACTTGAGTTTCACGATCGCCCTGTCCCTCATGTTCTGGGGGGATCATCTCATCTATTTGTTGTCCCACATGGCAATCATTATGCGCCCACGTAACGGCAGGCCCGTATTAAGACAATGTGGTGCCCCTGCGCACTGTACCTCAAAGCCCCCCCCCCCCCTTACCCGTGCTGTCCTCCGGTCAAAAACATCAGACATAATGAAGGGGATTTCTGTAATGTAATTTACTATTTACTAACTTACACAACTACATGTAGGCATATGAGCAGTGAGCAATATTCAAATATCTCATTTTAAAATGATGAAATCAAAAAAATCTTGATTTATTTATCATTTATTATTATTGTGACATCAGTGTTCACAAAACGAGTAATGCATGGTTTTTCAACAATTTCAAGTAAATAATATAACAATTTATGAAAAATATATTTTTAAAGCATGTGTCATGTGGTGCCCCCCCATGGTTGGTGCCCCTGGGCACTGGCCCACTGGCCCTTATGGATAATCCGGCCCTGGTAACGGCGATGTTCATGCACATTCCTTGCTAGTTTCCATATGCTTGCTGCGAATGTGGACCTCTAATTTTTATGTATCCAGTTAGCTTCGGCGTTAGCCGGTCATTGTAGCTACGCTACTCTAACTGTATACTTTGGGCTTATTTCTTTCTTCTGAGGCCTTCCTTTACTTCACATAAACTTGTGAGACAGTTTGCGTCTGGTGACTCTCAACCATTTTCAGAGTATGTTTTGGAGAGTTTTTGACACGATCCCTTTGAGGAGCAGAAGAGCAGGTAAGATGGTCTTGCGCATGTGCGCAGTTATTAAAAAAGGGACTTGGGCCTTTTGTACCTACATTTCCGGAAAAATGTTATATCTCTAATATTTCTTGAGAGGCATCAAATTAATTTTAGAAAATACAATTTAAGTTGAGAAGTGACACAGATTTTGCCATTGCAGAAAAAGGCCTTACATTTAAGTTATTTAAATGTAATAAATGCAGTGTTTAAAATATATTATACCATGTATTTGAAGATATATGTTGTTTATATCAAAAGTTTCTGGAACAAATGGCATTCATTAAATCCCAATGTTACACACATACATCTAGAATAATAAAGTTTAACATTATTTTCATTCATCCAGGAAGTTTGCATCTAAATATAATGGGATCCCTATCCATTAAAAGGCAATACAACCATGTAAGTAGTTTTCAGATTTCCCTGTTTTTATTCTATATTTAATCAATTAACTAGGTATGTCAAAAATATTTTAACCTTTTTTTTTTTCCGAAGACCAATGTAAAAAATCTTTGCTAGCATTACAGCAATGATGTTTCCACTTGAATTTTAATTTTGTTTGTCTCCGATGAGTTCCATATCTTTGTAAAAACAGGTTTCAATCCCTCCTTGTCATCACTCTATTCTAATTATCTGCCTTTACAAATTCTCTATCATATTTAAGTCAGGACTGTTGCTGGGCCACTCCAAAACCTTAATATTACTTTTAACTACAAAAAATAAAAAGTAAAATGTGTTGGTGAAAGTAAAAATATTTTTTTTGCCAGGGATCAGTATTCTTTCTGTGATTCCCTGCATCTGTTTCCCTCTTTTAGCAGCTCTCTGTGACCGAGAGAATGCCAATGTCAGACCGATAGCTACCCTTAAATTTTTACTGCAGCACCAAATTTGCTAATTCAAAATAAATAAACAAAAAATACCAGCCATCATCTTTGTTTTACTGTCTGTTTATATTGTGCTTTGTACATTATTCAGAATTTTGTGTCTTTACATTGTTTTATCTGAAAAGATTTGTACAACTTATTGGTGTATTTTCACATGACAAGATTTAATTTTTAAAAATAAAGGAAACAATTTACTTGTGATAAAAGCTAGAAGACCTCCATCAACAATAAAGCACAACATTTAAAAAAATGTCAACATTAAAATATTGTGCTCTATATAAACTGGTTAACCTTGTGTTTTTCCAAGCAGTTGTTTCTTTGTGTTCAGCTCAGGTTTCAGGACAAGAATAAAGCATTTTGGTGCAAATATACAAAATAGTATCCCATAACTTGATGCTAGAATGGCAAATATCTCAACTGCTACAGTAAATTTCCCAGGTGAGCTAACATAAGCTGGGATGAAGGTGAGCCAGACTGCACAGAAAATCAACATGCTGAAGGTGATGTGTTTAGCTTCATTGAAGCTATCTGGCAACTTTCTGGCTAAGAAAGCAAGGACAAAACACAGTAAGGCAAGAAGTCCAATATAGCCTAACACAGCCCAAAACCCGAAAGGTGATCCCAGAGCACACTCAAGGATTATATTCTCCATATAGTATGTCATATTTTTTAAAGGAAAAGGGGGACTTATTGTTAACCATAGGATGCAAATAATGACCTGTATAAAAGTGAAAATCAAAACAGTGAGTCTCTGCTGTGCAGGCCCAAACCATTTCATCACATTGTTACCTGGAAGAGTTGCTTTAAAGGCCATCAGAACCACTATTGTTTTTCCAAGAATACAAGAAATGCAAAGAACGAAGGTGATGCCGAATGCTGTGTGTCGCAACATGCAGGACCACTCAGTGGGTTTGCCAATAAATGTTAAAGAACACAGGAAACAGAGAGACAAGGAGAAGAGCAACAGGAAGCTTAGTTCAGAGTTGTTTGCTTTCACTAGTGGAGTGTCCTTATTGATTAAAAACAGTGTCGCTGCTATTAAAGTTAGCAGAACACCAAGCAAAGTGAAAAATACTAGTATTTTGCCCATAACTTCAACGAAGGAGAGAAACTCAATGTTTTTTGGTAAACATGCATCTCTATTCTGATTGGACCAGTATGCTTCAGGACACTTTTTGCAGTCAACAGAATCTGTAATAAAAAATATGTTTTTTAATATTGCAATTCATTTTGTTGCAACCTAATACAGTTTACAAATGACTGTATCATTGCTAATTTGAATATGATGCACACACTGTGGCAGGCAAATAATGTACACATATTACTATAATTTAGATATGTGGTACCTGTGGTGTTGCTAAATTCCCCAACAGGACATGGTATGCAATCAAAGCAGCACACAGGTTTTCCTTTCTGAAGGACTTTATGGGTTCCTGGATGACAGCTTTCACTGCAAACTGAAACAGGTAACTATAATAAAAATAATTTAAAAAGTTTATTGTTAAATATTTATTTATGACCCAAGTGCAATCAGATCTTATTGTCAGGAAAGATATTTACCTGTTTAGTTCCCCCTGGCCACATTATAGCCTCTGTATTAAGAACAAATTTCTTGCCAGAAGGTAGTGAAGCATCATAGTAACCAACAGGTTTAAACTGAACCGAATGATCTGCTCCACGCTGCCAGTTCACCACCTCATACCTGGCAACAGCGGCCCCAGTAGGATCGAACCACACTTTGTCTCCATTGATAGTAGTGAAGTTCACATGCTTCAAAGCCTCTACTACCTGAAGAGCAATAAACAGGACCTTTTTTAGCATTTTTAGTTATACACTTGTAGTAAAGACACAAAGCCTTTTCATTTACCTCCCATGGCTTGATCTCAACAGGACTCTTACACTCTTGATGATCGGAACACTTCAAGATGTTATGCAGAGCATGTGCTACGGCATAGATGGCTTTGTAGATATTAGTGGAGTATCTTAGCTCTGTCACATCATCGTCATTATCTTTAAGCTCTAAGAAATCCTGGCTTGCTTTGCAAGTTTTTAGGCTTGTCTCTGTGCTTGTCTCATTGCACAAAAAGTCTGTTTCCCAGAAACCTCTAACTAGAAAATCGTCCAAGCCGCTGATGTTGGCCTTTTGCACTGCAAATCCTAATGCACCTCCCAGCACACTAAAGCTAGTAGGAGTTATAAGGCTTTCAGCAGTGATCCACGCCTCTACCCCAATGAACTGCAGGCCTGTAATGTTGTGGAGACTCAACTCCTCTAACAGGTTATTCATTTCTACATGGGCAAGAAATCCAACAATCACCTTAGCGGTGCTCTTTTTAATCACCTCTACCACTTTTTTGAGTTTTTCTGGCTCTGCTCTGTCAAATTTCTCTGTGTATTCCACACACACCCCTTCCTCTTTTGCAGCAGAGAGAAAGATGGCCATCCCATTGTTGCCGTAATCACTGTCACTGTTTACTGTTCCGACCCAGGTCCAACCAAAGTGTCTGACCAGCTGTGCAAGTGCACGGCTTTGGTACAGATCACTTGCAATTGTTCGAAAAAAAGAGGAATACTCCATTCTATTGCTCAAACACTCACAAGTGGCTGAATGACTTATCTGTCAACAGAAAATAGAAAACTGAAAGCAAGAGAACAAAAAAGGCTTTGCATATCATATAAACATAAATACTGATTGACATCCATCTTACCACCGGAATTTGGAATGGTCCTGTGGTGCGGGAAAGGACAATAGTTGAAGAAGATTCAGACTCTCCAATAATAGCATGAACTGCTGATTGTCCAGAGCAACTATTTCCCAAAGTCAACTCATCCCCATTCATCAGAGCCATTACTGCACGCATTGAGGATAATGTCGATGCACAATTGTCATAAATTCGATATCCAATAGCAACATTAGGAAGAAGATCCTTATTTCCATTTATTTCTTCAATAGCAAATATCATTGTCTGGGCAAATCGAAACTCCCTTAGGTTAATGCTGAGAAAAGAAAGCACAATAGAAAATCATGTTTACAAAGACAAAAAGTTAGTATAATATTTTGTGCATAGATCAAAATTACCTGGTACAATTAAGTATTGTTGGCCTCTCTGTAAAGGAAAGTGAGGGTTGTGTGATTTTGCTATGGATAGAAAAAACACCTCCAATCGTCACATCTCCTTCTTTAGACAGTACAGGAGACTCTGGAACTCCCCGTATCTGACAGAGAGATGTAGGCTTCACGACTGCCTTGTACTCTAGCAGGAGGCCCATAAAAATAAAGACACTTCGTGCTGATGACATTTTTATTCTGGTGTATCTTAATAGGATACACCAAAGTCAATATGGTTGTTCATTAATGTAGCTGACAGCAAAGCCATCTATTTCTTTCTTAACCAATCATAGAAATGTGGGACGGCCTTGACAGAGATTGCCATAGAGTTATTGTCTAAGATTATTGTGCTTTGTTGGATGATATGTTTGGTTGTTTCCATAAAAAGCTATAAAATAAGATGTTGTGTATTAAAATACAAACATCTAAAGCAGTGTTTTATTTCATGCATTATGGCATTAAGATATATTTTAAATTTTGTAATGATCAGAGTATCTAAGGACTTTTGGGTGGTAGTCTATTCCTTTCAAACTACTACATGACCTACATGTTAATTTCTCTTAGCTACTCCAAAAAAGACGTCAAGAAAATAACATGTAAGTGAGGCAGAACTTTTTTGACCCTCCAAAGTCAGAAAATGACCCAATTAAAAATTGGAACGTACCGAGCCTTGATCATATCTTTAGTCAGTACAATAAATGAAAATGCTTTAAATTTAAAACTTTTTAACTGCACAAAAGACCTATTGAGATCAAGACATCTTTTACGAGGGCAACCTGGCGAACAAAGGGATCAGCAAACAGCAAGACAGACAGCAAGATGTGAACAAGACAGAAAACAATAACCAAGCAACATTTAAAACATGTAAAATATGAGCATTTGACAAATAAAAAGTAGGGGTTTTTGTTACTGTAAAAATATGAAATTTAAAACACAGACAGGTGGATTAAAATCTAGTTAGCCCTTTGCACTCTCATTGTTTTTCAAATGACTAAAAAAAACTGATTTGCAGCTTCAGTTAAGGCCAGTTGAAAGTGCAGTGCAATAATCTAAGCAAGTTGTAATTAAAGCATAGATTAAAATCTTTGGTCAGCTCTTCTTTGATTAAACTGGACAAGCTCGCAGATATTAACTTCACATCAAAGTTAAGATTATTCTCAAGTCTTACACTCAGGTCTGTAGCAGTCAGTGTTAGATACTGATTTTAAGGTTCCAGGTCAAGACTGATGTTAAAGACATCAATGGGCCCAAACAACTCAGTCTGTTTATTGTTCTGGTGTAAGAGGTTTGTTGACATCCCTGATTTCTCCAATGCATTCGAGAAGTTTATTTACAGAGCAACTATTTTCCTTTTTAGTGTCATAAAAGTCTGTCTTCTAAAAAAGAAGGCTAAACACTGGTTTCTTATGACTGACCCTAATGGGACGGGGTAAAGAAAGAAGAGGAATATGCCAAGAATAGAGCCTTGAGTCACTCTGCATGACTTTAATAAAATAAAATAAAAAGCAGTTCTCCACACACTACAGTTTGGTGTGTCCTGGATGTCTGATAGATGATGATTTTGACACGCTGCCATTGTTTATTGGAATTATCCAGAAGGTCCTCCACCATGATTGTGGCTCTAAAGTATCCTTAAAGCAGTGTATTAGCCATTTTTAATCAACTTCAGAGGGAGGGAATACCATCTCCTTGGGGAATCTACGATCAGATTGAACAATACTTCATGGCGAGCTGCATAATAGCGGGGTTTTTTTACGTGTTCTGTCTAGCAGTTTACGAGGCAGCCCCTCGCTCTTCCTGTTATATTCTTTTTTTTTTCCCAGTGTCCTGTCTAGCAATGTGGCAATAAGAATTGATACCTTAATGCCAAATGTAGCTCGACAGATTTTGCTTTCACAAGTGGAGCAAACAGCTTTCGCCATAATGCTCCGCTTGATTTGTGCATGTAAATAGCTTTATTGTGATTCGTGCAGGGAGAATTTCAAATTATATGGACACTACAATGGGAAAGTAGGAGAGTAAAAGAAAAACAAGAAGAGAAAAAAAAGAAAGAGAAGAGGTGAAAGAAAGGAGAGATAAAAGGAAGAGAATGATAAAACGTCCTCTGTCTGCTCCATCACCTGGAAAGAGACACAAAAAGAACAGCACAACCAACAGACATAAAGCAACAGATACAATCGAGTAACACCTTGATACCATTGCTAAATCATATGTATTATTAGTTAAGCTGACATGTGTAATGTGATACCTAAAAAAGAAAGTAAAAGAAAATAAATAAATAAATTATAGCCTTTCTGTATATAATTGAACATTTAATACCTGGGACCCAGCACCTGTTGGAGTTTGAGAGTGCACTAGTTTAGGTGAAAATTATCCAGAAGGAAATAGCTCGATAGTGGTTGTGGAGAACCGAAGACCCACCTGTGATTTCCTGGAAATCACAGGTGGGTCTTCTGAAATCACAGGTGGGGAAATCACAGGTGGGTCTCCTGCAATCTGCAAACCCCCCCCCGAGGAAAGAGGAGAGACGACCCCGAGGAAATCCCCCAGCCACCGCAATGCCGACGCCCCCAAGAGCTGCGGGGACGAGTCCGTGGGCTCCGCCGGCAGCCAGCCGCGCTGAAGTGGTCCTGGCCATGGGCCCTGGGGGCCAGAGGCCCCAGGGGCGCCCCGCCCCCGCGGCAGGGGCCCCGGCCGCCCCCTGGGGGCCAGGCCCCGCGAAGCCGCCGCCGGGAATGGGCCGGCGCCCACCCGGGAACCCTCCCCAAACCCGAGGACCGTCAATGCGCCACAGGGCCAAGGCGCCTGCCAATGCAGCAGAGGAGGGCAGGACGTGGGGGGATGGGCTCCGCACCTAGCGGAGACTTGAGATGTTCTTGGGAGACGGAGCGGACCGGGCCCGTACCTGAAAAAAAATAAAAATAAAAAAAATCTCATTCACACCATCCCTCCCTAGTGCCCCACTCGCCACACACAGACACAAAAAAAGGACGCTGTACACACATTCCCACATAGCATTCACATCCAAAAATCCCAAGTGGGGGGTCACCACAATTCAACAATACGACTGCCTGTGCCCGACCCCTGCCCCCGGACCAGACACCCCCCGGATCAGGCCCCCCAAACAGGGGGGGCCAACACGACCCGTACGGGCCACCCGACCAGAGCCCCCCCTCACCCACTATATACCTAATAAACCCCCTCCCACCCCGACCTTACCCTAGCCACCCCTGCCCCCATCCCTTCCTGGGGAGCAGAGGCGTCAGCCCCAGACCCGGCAAGCTGCTGGCTACCCGCAGCAGCCCCCCGCCAAGACCCCGGACACAGTGGCCAGCACCTCCTCCAGGCCCCAGACTCCGCGATCGGAGATCGGGGGTATGCAAAAGACCCCCGATCCTTCCTACACCCGCTCAGATGTTGTGTTGTTGCATGTTGATCTCAGGTGTGTTTAAAACTGGGAGCACCGAAGGGGGTGCACGGCACAGCCCACCCCCCCCTCCGGAAGGAAGCTGGTGCCAGCGCCCCCCCTCCAAGCAACTACCCAGAACCCTCAATGTCTAAATGCGAGAAGGGGTGAAGGGAGCCACCCGAGGCGAGGCTCACACAACATAAGCCCCCCCCAGACGTCTCCCCCCCCCCACCCCCCCATATCGTGGCCTACATGAATGTGCGTTGTGAAAATGTTTGAAGTGAAAGTGTCTAAAATGCATGATAAAATTGGGGAGAGGGACATCACCAGAAGGTGGCAACCTCCAGTAACGCCCCCTCCCCAAGGACTTACATGTGTGGCGGCGTGATGGAGCAGGCAGAGGGAGGAGTCCGGGGATGGGGAGCAAAGGACTGGGGAGCCAACCCAGGGAGCCAGCTCCCCTACTGACTCCAATAGGCACCCCCGCTCCCCAAAAGCCGCGCCCGGAGAAAGGGGCCCCTCCAACGGCACCACCATAGCCCGGGGGCCGGGGAGAGGCCGCAGGGCCTGCCAGCCAACCAACCACCCACCAGGACCAACACCTCCACCCCCCCCAGCCCACCCACCAAGCCTACTGGCTTTAACCCCCCCCCCCCCCCCAAATAAATTAATAAGATGGGGGACCCTGGCCAGCCAGCCCGCACGAGCCATCCCAAACCCCACCCCCCAGGCGAAACCCGCACCGGGAGACTACACGGACCAGGACCGGGACAGGGGGCCGGACACAAGCCCACCAGAACGTCCACCAAACCCCCCCTCCCCACCCCACCCGTAGATTTAACCCCTCCCCAACACTAACATTCAAACATCTCACCATACATTCGACAGTAGACATCCAGGATGGGTAAGTCACTACTCCTCCTCCCTCCCCTCCCCCCACTAGCAGAGTGCCAACCCAAAGAAGGGGAAGAGCATTTGCCCTGAGATGTTAATGACCATGCCCCCCTACCAGCTCAACAGGCCCTGAGGCCCCACAGCGCACCAGAGGCCCCGTGCAGGGGCAGACACCCGGGCGCACGCCGGCCCAGACCACAAGCGGCACACCCCCCGGAACCGGACCCCCCAAGGCCCCGCTGGGGCCCCCGCCCGAGGGTGGCACGGCCCAGGGACCCCAGGCCCCCAGACCCACCCAGGACCCACCCAGCGACAGCACAGCTACCAGGTCAGTAACCCACATCCGTCACCGCGTAGCTCCCCAAGAGCGCCGCAAGCGGCGCTGTAGGCCACCCGTAGGCATCCCAAGCTCCTCCCAGATGGGGGCAACAGACCCTGGAGTCAGACCCACCAAGTGCCCTACTCCAAGTGCCCCCAGAGGAGCCCCTCCACCCAGCCACTGCGCCCTGCAGGAAGCAACCCACCGCCCCCCATTCCACTAAGTGATAGTGCTAATCAAAGGAGCCCAAAGAGATCGATCAGATGTGGATGCAGATGCTGTCTCAAGATTAATATGATCCAACAAATGATCTCTATACTGATTGAAACTGAGATTCTCCTTACTTTTCCAATTCATGAGGATAGTTTTCTTTGCGATACATAGTGCAGTGAAAACCATGTAAACTATTTTATTCCCCAGAGGGCTTTCCTCAAAATTACCAAGCAAGCAAACTGATGGGGAAGGTGTAATTTTACAGCTCAAGCACTTTGATAAGTCCTTACATATCTGTGTCCAGAACCTCTGGACTGGTGTGCATAACCATAACGCATGAATATAATTATCAGGATGATTGCCTATGCAGTGTGGACAGATATTAGATTGTGCCAGACCCATCTTGAATAATCTTTGTCCTGTGTAGTGTACTCTGTGAAGGATTTTGTATTGTATTAGTTGTAAGTTGGTGTTTCTAGTCAATTTGAAAGTTCTTAGACATATCTGAGCCTAGAAGTCTTGTTCAAAGCTGATATTCCATTCAGACAATTTTTAGACATTCATAAAAATACTAGCTTCCTTACCATACCACACGATTTCCAGAGATGTTTCTGCTTAGCAGTGTGATGAACCTCAGTGTCTGTTGTTGTTTCCTGTGTCTGTAAATCCTTATTAGACGTTCGTTTGTCTTATCCACGTCCTAAAAGCCGACTCTGTCTAACCATAACATCCTGAATGCTACGGGCGCCGCCATTTTGATTTGCTCGGTCCCGCCTTCAATCCAAGAGAGCAGCAGTACCGCAGATCGTCACTAGGAGGCAAGGAGCAACCAAGGAACCGGGATAGTGTGGCGTGTAAACGGTCGTCTCGGCTTGGTTAACTGACCCAAGCTCAGACTGGTCTCAGCTCGGCTCGGTAAAAAAGTGTAGTGTAAACGGGCCTAGAGTCTGGTCCAGCAGCTTTCTGGGGGTTGTGTCTTCTGAAGAGTTTGTTAACATCTCTCTCATGTATGGAAAGAGTTGTCACTGAGGTGGTGGTGGAGGTGATCTGTTGGGTGGTGTCGTGGGGGGTGATTGCAGGACTGTCCCTTTGTCGAAACGACAGTCGAAATTGTTCAGGTCGTTTGCTAACTGTCGGTCGTTCATAGAGTGGGGGGCTTTAGGCTTGTAATTTGTTATCTGCCTAAAGCCGGGCGTACACTGTACGAGTTTTTCAGTCGTGGTACTTATATACATCTCAAACTGTGCGACGGAACCGCGGGGTTTAAAAAGTTCACCGCTCACGATCTGTGCAGCGCGACGCTCGGACGAGACCGGACTGCTCACACTGTACGTCGTGTCCCCTCTGGGACCGCTTGCTGTGGCGGCAGAGGCAGGCGAGCGACGGTAGGTGACAGGGACCCAGAGCAGGGGTTCGAGCCCAGCTCTGGCGAGGCCCGCAGGAGGCACCGGGCGCCGGGGGAACGGAGGGGAGAGAGGAGGCACGAGACGCACCGGCGGCCGCGCGGCACGGCAGGTCGCCCGGCCCGCATCCCCCCCCCTCCCCCCCCGCGAGCGGAGGAGTGCCGAAAACAGGCGGCCAGCGCGGACCGCGCAGGACTGCTGAAACAGGCGGCGGACCGCGGAGGAGTGCTGAAACAGGCAGCCAGCTCGTTGCGCGGACCTGACGGCTCGCCCTCCCCAACACCGGCCGGAGGTTGCTTCAGGGACGCCCGCTTCCCTCCCTCCGCTGGCGGGGACGGAGAGGAGGGGAGGGCGCCCCCTCGTAGCTCTGCTTGAACAGCAGGATGCGCTCACAAAAACCTCACGACAGCCGACTGATTTTCAAACATGTTTGATTTTCACGATCGTCCGATTCCTGATCAGGAGGTAGTCGTGAGAAGCCAGTCCCCCCTCCTCCCCCCCCTCTACGATCAAGCTGAAATTCTGCCCGATTCAAAAAATGCTCGCACGACTGAAGAATCGGCCCGAAAAGGGGGAAAACTCGTACAGTGTACGCCCGGCTTAAGGCCTTTCCAGTCAGAAGCAGTGTCGTTGGCTGAACAGATTACTGGATCAATGTGTGCTTCTGTGCTTTGTTTGTCTTCTCTAACCCCCAGTCGGTCGAGGCAGATGACTGTTCATACTGAGCCTGGTTCTGCTGGAGGTTTTTCCTTCCCGTTAATAGGGAGTTTTTTTTCCACCGTCGCTTCATGCTTGCTCGGTATGAGAGATTGCTGCAAAGACATGGACAATGCAGACAACTCTCCCTGTGGCTCTACACTTCTTCAGGAATGAATGCTGCTTGTCAAGACTTTGATCCAATCAACTGGGTTCCCTTATAGAGGACATTTTTTGACCAATCTGTATAATCTGACCTAATCTATATAATGTGATTGAATTTGACTTTGGAAAGTGCCTTGAGATGACATGTTTCATGAATTGCCGCTATATAAATAAAATTGAATTGAATTGAATGAATTATTTATGTATGCAAAGTTTGCTGTTAGATGAATGCCAGTACTCAAATCACCCCTTTCAACTATTGTCCTAATATTAGCTGTTTGGGGTGATATTCACTGGACAATACCTAACAGACTGAGGGTTATTAACTATACATTAAATAACTTAAAACCGTGCATAATGGCACATCAGTACTAAATCCGGAATCATGAGTCTGAGGTCTCCATTAACCTTGATCTTATGAATGTTAATACCTGCTATTGCTGCGGGTGATGCTGCA
This sequence comes from Fundulus heteroclitus, assembly GCF_011125445.2. Classification (NCBI taxonomy): domain Eukaryota; kingdom Metazoa; phylum Chordata; class Actinopteri; order Cyprinodontiformes; family Fundulidae; genus Fundulus; species Fundulus heteroclitus. The sequence continues at coordinate 25,266,458 of NC_046378.1, read as the reverse complement.
TACACACAAGAAAAACTATGTTTATTTATTTTCTGTTATTATTTTATTTTTTATTTCTTTTGGTGAAGGTGATGACTTTTAATTAGTAAACTAGCTCCCTTTAGTGAATGACTCAGATTCACCTGGATCCATAAAATTAATCACATTTACAACTTCTAGAGGGCAAGGGATCAGGGACTTTTTTTCAAAACGTCAGTACATCTGCCGTATTTAACATATGTATGTACAGGACTGTCTCACAAAATTAGAATATTGTGATAAAGTTCTTTATTTTCTGTAATGCAATAAAAAACATGAAATGTCATACATTCTGGATTCATTACAAATCAACTGAAATATCGCAAGCCTTTTATTGTTTTGATATCGCTGATTATGGCTTACAGCTTAAGAAACCCAAATACCCTATCTCAAAATATTAGAATATTGTGAAAAAGTATACTAGTAGGCTATTCAACTAATCACTTGAATCGTCTAATTAACTTGAAACACTGCAGGGTTTCCTGAGCCTTGAAAAACACTCAGCTTGGTTCAGTAAACTAAATCACAAGTACAGTATGGTAGTGGTTAAGAGACGACATACGATTCTCACAGTAACGGATCTACTGACCATGGCATTACTGTCCTTGATTGGCCTGCCAATTCCCCTGACCTGAACCCCATAGAGAATTTGTGGGCTATTGTGAAGAAGAAGCTGAAAGACACCAGACCCAACAATGCAAATGAGCTAAAGGCTGCTATTGAAGCATCCTGGGCATCCATAACACCTCAGCAATGCCACAGGCTGATTGCCTCCAAGCCACGCCGCATTGATGCAGTAATCTGTGCAAAAGGATTCCCAACCAAGTACTGAGTGCATTAATGGACATTTTCAAATGTTTGATTTTGTTTTGCTGTTATAATTTATTTTTACTTGGTCTGAGGAAATATTCTAATATTTTGAGATAGAATTTTTGAGTTTTCTTCAGCTGTACGCCATAATCAGCGATATTAAAACAATAAAAGGCTTGCGATATTTCAGTTGATTTGTAATGAATCCAGAATGTATGACATTTCATGTTTTTAATTGCATTACAGAAAATAAATAACTTTATCACAATATTCTAATTTTCTGAGACAGTCCTGTATATGTTATGTATACGTATATGTAGTTCTATCATTACAGGAATGTGTTAATACATTATTTTGACCTTAGTATATCCTGAAGATATTATTTATTTGAAAATATTTTGTAGCAGTATATACATGATAGAACAAGTCAAAATTGCATTTTAAATGAATATACAGGTCTACAGACAGCAACATTAAAGAGTAAAGAAAGAAATGTGTATCATACAAAACCGATTAGGCTTGTGTTTTTCCAAGCAGGTGTTTCTTTGTGTTCAGCTCAGGTTTCAGAACAAGAAAAAAGCATTTTGGTGCAAATATACAAAATAGTATCCCATAACTTGATGCTAGAATGGCAAATATCTCAACTGCTACAGTAAATTTCCCAGGTGAGCTAACATAAGCTGGGATGAAGGTGAGCCAGACTGCACAGAAAATCAGCATGCTGAAGGTGATGTGTTTAGCCTCATTGAAGCTATCTGGCAACTTTCTGGCTAAGAAAGCAAGGACAAAACACAATAAGGCAAGGAGTCCAATGTATCCCAAAACAGCCCAAAACCCAACAGGTGATCCCAGAGCACACTCAAGGATTATCTTCTCCATATAGTACTTCATATTTTTGTAAGGAAAGGGAGGATTTATTGTTAACCATAGGATGCAAATAATGACCTGTATAAAAGTGAAAAACAACACAGTGAGTCTCTGCTGTGCAGGCCCAAACCATTTCATCACATTACTGCCTGGAAGAGTAGCTTTAAACGCCATTAGAACCACTATTGTTTTTCCAAGAATGCAAGAGATACAAAGAACGAACGTGATGCCAAATGCTGTGTGTCGCAACATGCAGGACCACTCAGTAGGTTTGCCAATAAATGTTAAAGAACACAAGAAACAGAGAGACAAGGAAAAGAGCAACAGGAAGCTTAGTTCAGAGTTGTTTGCTTTCACTAGTGGAGTGTCCTTATTGATTAAAAACAGTGTGGCTGCTATTAAAGTTAGCAGCAAACCAAACATAGTGAAAATCACCAATATTTTGCCCATAACCTCAGTAAAAGAAAGAAACTCAATGTTTTTTGGTACACATGCATCTCTGTTCTGATTGGACCAGAATGCTTCAGGGCACTTTTTGCAGTCATTAGAATCTGTAACAAAAGTCAAGATTATTCTAATTAAATCACATAAACTCCAATAACATTAATAAGTGACTGTATCTCAGCCAGTTTCAATGTGATACACACACTGTAGCATGTAAAGAATGTGTACATGTTGCTGTAATTTAATTCTGTGGTACCTGTGGTGTTGCTAAATTCCCCAACTGGACATGGTATGCAGTCAAAGCAGCAAACATGTTTTCCTTTTTGGAGAACTTTATGGGTTCCTGGATGGCAGCTTTCACTGCAAACTGAAACAGGCAACTGTAAAAATAAATAAAGTTACTTATGACAGATCCCTGTTCAGATTTTTAAACCCATTTCACGTTGTCAAATCATTACCTCTTTACCTCCTCCAGGCCATATAATAGCCTCTGTATTAAGAGTAAATCTCTGGTCAGAGGGTAGGGAGGCATCATAGTAACCAACAGGTTTAAACTGAACCGATCCATCTGAACCACGCTGCCAGTTTACCAATTCATATCTGTTGAGAGCAGCTCCAGTATGATCAAACCACACTCTTTCTCCATTCTTAATAGTAAAGTTCACATGGTTTAGGGCCTCCACCACCTAAAAAGCAGAAGACATCACTTTTTTGTCAGGATTTATTAGGCTTAGCTATATAACAAGAAAAACATTGCAGTCTTCAGTGTATTTTACCTCCCAAGGCTTGACCTCCAGAGCCTTATTACAACCTTGACCTTCCGAACATTTCAGTATACTGTGGAGAGAATGTGCAACTGCATATATGGCTTTGTAAATGTTAGTAGGGTATCTCAGCTTTTCTAGATCATAATTATGACCTTTAAGCTGGACCAAGTCCGGATTCTCTTTGCATATTTCCAGAACTCTTTCTGTGTTTGTCTCATTGCACAGAAATTCTGTTTCCCAAAAATCTCTAACTAGAAAATCTTCCAAGCCACTGATGTTGGCCTTTTGCACTGCAAATCCTAATGCACCTCCCAGCACACTAAAGCTAGTAGGAGTCACAAGGCTGTCAGCAGTGATCCACGCCTCCACCCCAATGAATTGCCGTCCTGTGATGTTGTGGAGACTCAACTGCTCTAGCAGGTTATTCATTTCTACATGTGAAAGAAAGCCAACAATAACCTGGGCAGTGCTCTTCTTGATGACCTCTATCACTTTTAGGAGTTTTTCAGGTTCTGCCCTATCAAATTTTTCTGTGTATTCCACACACACTCCTTCCTCCTGGGCTGCAGAAAGGAAAATGGCCATCCCATTGTTGCCATAGTCATTGTCACTGTTCACTGTTCCCACCCAGTTCCAGCCAAAGCGTTTGACCAGCTGTGCAAGTGCCTGACTTTGATAGAGATCACTAACAATAGTTCGAAAAAAAGAGGGATACTCCTTTCTATTGCTCAAACACTCACAAGTAGCTGAATGACTTATCTGTCAACACAAAAGAGAAAACTGAAAGCAAGAGAACAAAAATGGTTTTCATAGATATATAAATACTGATTACGATCCCTCTTACCACTGGTATTTGAAATGGTCCAGCAGTGCGGGAAAGGACAATAGTTGAAGAAGATTCAGACTCTCCAATAATAGCATGAACTGCTGATTGTCCAGAGCAACTATTTCCCAAAGTCAACTCATCCCCATTCATCAGAGCCATAACTGCACGCATTGAGGATAATGTTGATGCACAGTTGTCATAAATCCGATATCCAATAGAAATATTGGGAAGGAGATCTTTTTTCTTATTTATTTCTTCAATAGCAAATATCATTGTCTGGGCAAATCTAAACTCCCTTAGGTTAATACTGAAAGAAGAAAATTACTGTACAATATTCTGTTCATAAAGACAAGAAAATTATGTAACATATCGTTCAGAGCTCATTGTTACCTGGTACATTTATAAGCTGTGGGCCTCTCTGTAAAGAAAACTGAAGGTTGCGTTATTTTGCTGTGGATGGAAAAGGCACCTCCGATCATCACATCTCCATCTTTAGACAGTACAGGAAACTCCGGATTTCCCTGTATCTGACAGAGAGAAGCAGGCTCCCCCACTGTGTCATATGCTAACAGGAGGCCTACAAAAATAAGTACTGTTTTAACTGGTGACATTTCCATTTGGTTAGTTCGTACTGAGGAAGAGCCACCCAACTGAAAGATTTATGAATATAAATCACAGTGGGGCACATCCTCTTCATATTGACCAATCAGACATCGCCTAAGTAATATCATTCACTGAAGGGATTGTGATTTTGTGGGTAATATATTCCGGATTAGTTTGTTGTTAAAAATGCATTTGTAAGTGATAAAATGCATTATCATCAATGTTACCAACTGAGTGAGTTCTAAATGGATAGACTTTCTTCATATTTACAAAAATAAAACATCTCCAAAATGATGATTGTCACATTTTTTTTTACCATTTGATTGTATGGTGGTTATCTTTGAAGGTTTCATCTTTATTCATATCGAAGATACTTAAATACAAATTGAGAGCCAGAAAAAGAACATACTATAATAGTTATGTACACTGCCTGTGGACAGTTAAAATTGGACTCTGACAGCTAGAAATTAACCATTAACTAAACAATAGTCACAAAAGTACCCAAAATTATGGTTGTGTTTCTTATACCATGTTTTTACAATTAGCATGTCATCATAACTATGTAAGCAGATTTTAAGAGGAAAAAAAAAACAAGGTAAAACACTGGAGCTACTGGCTATACAAAATCTAATAAAATACTTCCCATAGGATTAGCTAAACTACTTGTCTCTGTAGCAGGATTGAAAGGTTATAAAAGTATTATTTTAGTGTGGAGCTGTGTATCCAATAAAAAAAGCTTTTTAAATAATCCATGATTTGATAACTTTACATAGTCTGACCATACAATAGAATCACCACATGTTAGGAAATCTTGACAAAAAGATGCATTGGGAAAGCGGCTCCAGCTGTCTGTCCACAAGGATAGTTTTTCATACTGATCACTGCCTTTGCAGCGCATGCTTAACAGAAACTGGGCTCATTGAAAGTCTGGAATCATTGAATTGCTTGGACGTCCCTTCATGCATCTTCCACAGTAACATTTCTTAGCTCTGCTAACCAGAGTTTTAACATAATAGACGTTCTTCTGGCCAGAGAGGCCACTCACAGTGAATGGTTCAAGGTTCTGATTTAGTCTGTTATATATCATAGGTGGTTCCTCAGTTTGGATAATCCTGGACCCAAAAAATTTGCTTAAAGAAAATGACTGAATGATTCATGTGGAAAATTCAGATAAACATTTCGTAGAAAAATTTATTTTATTGCACAAAAAAATTCTATTGCACCCTAAATCGTACACGTTTACCAGACTAGGTTTTATTCAGCGCTGCTGCTTTCGTAATGGCTTTGCTTTCCATTTTGACTATGTCTTTCTATTAGGCAGCAATCCAGCTCAGCTACTCTGCAGTGTCCTTAATGGTCCAGAAAAATGCATATGCCTGACAAATAATCTCAAGATAACTTTGGGAGACTTTCGGCCAAGGGGAAAATATTTCCTTAAAGCATGGACAAACCTCACCAAATGTTAAAAAGGACATATCATGCTTTTAAATGATTCCTTTTTGCATTTAAATTATTCAGTTGTGGTCTATATAAACTAGAATTGCAAAAAAATTGTCTGAATTCCTCATTATTGTAGCTTCACAGGTCCCTTTTTTTACTCCTGTTCTGAAGTGCATATGAGAGCAACTTGCTTTGGTATGATCCCTTTGAATGCCCTGCATGTTTGGACTGTGTTGGCCCCATCTCCAGGTGGGCTGGCTCTGGGGTCCTTGGGACTGCAATCAGGATGGGTGGTTGTGGCAGGGGTATGCGGTCCTCAGCCCCTGGACAGACACTGAGCTGGACATTTTGATGATTGCAAGATAACTTTCAGCCTGCATGACTCTGCACATCAAAGACAGATGTCAAAATAATATTAAAATATGCAAAAAGCGGGTCTGCACTTATAAAATGGGCTTCCGTGCCTTATCAATAAGTCAAGTCACTATTAAGAAGTCTTTAAATAATGTTCAACATTCTTTTCTAATATAAATAAAATGTATTATTTAACTCCTTGTATATTGTTATATATTAAAGCATACATGATGGGTTTTACTTATTTAGGGTGTGCCTTTATTCAGTGTTTATTTTATCACATTTGGGATCTGTTTCTGTCCCGCGATACACTGGCGACCTGTCCAGGGTGTACCCGACCTCTCGCCCATCGACAGCTGGAGATAGGCACCAGTACACCTCGCGATTCCACAAGGGAGAGACGTGTTAGAAGATGCATGGATGGATTTGTTTCATATGTTCTATTCATGTGGTCTATCTAGAAATGTATTTATTAATTTATTTATTTCACAATATAGCAGACAACTGTTTTCAGTGATGTACTCAGGAAACATTTTTGGTTGCAGCAGACAGAACCTATAGAGATGTATGACAATCAGAGCAAATAGTATTTTTGTCAACCAACTGGATATGACAAGAGAATCATTTACTTATTGAGAATGTGATATATTGACTGTTGATATTAATAGGAAATGAGTTTAAACAGACATGATTATCCTCATCAGGATAGATTTCTTGTATGTTCAAATAATCACACACAGTACAACGGAAGAATAATAAGTTTTTCACTTTTTAATAAATGTTAAATATCTCTACTTTCATGTCTGGATTGGCTCAACCATCCAAATGGATGTGTCATGATGCAGCCTGTCTGCTGCACCATGCACAGACTCAAGACACTTTCCACCTTCCATACAGCTCCAGTCTCCAGTTCAGTAATCATCTACACCTGTCAGTCACTAATCAGCCAGCACTCAGCACACCTGTCAGCCTCCCTATTTAAGCTCCCTGCATTCAGTCCTCCCATGTCGGCTCGTTTATTTACCTGTGCTCTTGACTGCTCGCCTTACCTTTTCATTACCAGCCCGGGTTCCCTTCATCTCCGTCCGTCTGTCTGTCCGCCTGCTGTGGTTCTGGTTCTGCTCCCACTCCGGTCCAGCAAGTATTCATCCAGTCATGCTGCTTAATTCTGCTGTCGAGTTCTAGTTCCAAATCTCCACTCTGCTGTGTTGCTGCTCCTGCTGCCTCCATGCTCTGTCTCCATCCAGCTTGCCAGCCTCAGCCACTAACAGCCTCCTGCTTCCGTCTGGTCTGAACTCTGGTTTTCTTCATCTTCAATAAACTCACAAAACAGAACTCTGTGTGTGGTTGTGTTCGGGTTCCTCACAAAAACATGACAGGATGTTCCCGACACAAAGGAAACGGTTTCTGTTGGGGATAACCAGTGGTGGGCACAGCTCAGAATCAGACATAATTTAATAATTTTATATATCCATCCATCCATTTTCCGAACCGCTTTATCCCTCATGGGGTCGCAGAGGTTGCTGGTGCCTATCTCCAGCGTTCACTGGGCGAGAGGCAGGGTACACCCTGGACAGGTTGCCAGTCTGTCGCAGGGCAACACAGAGACAAACGGGACAAAAAACCATTCACACACACCTAAGGACAATTTGGAGAAGCCAATTAACCTAACAGTCATGTTTTTGGTCTGTGGGAGGAAGCCGGAGTACCCGGAGAGGACCCACGCATGCACAGGGAGAACATGCAAACTCCATGCAGTCCCAGGGGTGTACTCGAACCCAGGACCTTCTTGCTGCAAGGCAACAGCGCTACCCACTGCGCCACTGTGCAGCCAATTTTAATTTCAAATAATTTAATACACGCTCAAGATATACAAACATATATATATATATATATATATATATATATATATATATATATATATATATATATATATATATATATATATATATACATACACATCTCTCTCTCACTCTCTCTCAGAGAGAGAGAGAATGGCCTCATTTCACTCACTTGTTATGAGTGAAGTGAGGCCATTATGGAAATGGCCTCACTTGTCATTATGGAAAGAAAGAAAATATATAATGAAGATAACATAATATAAATTGTGATTCACTCAGTCATTTGTAATAAGTTATTTTTTTATCTAATATCCTCATTTTTGATCATATTTTTTTTTAAATCGCAGACTTTTTTTCATGTAAATCCTTGGTGCCGCTTGATAGCGAAGCCGGTGAGGCCGCAGCGAGCTTGGCCTCCCTTGAGATTGCGCAATCCCATATTAACTGCTCTGGCTTCCATTCTGTGAATGCGTCTACCTGTCTCTAGATCATAAATTCAATTGTTCAAACAGTTATGAACTGATTTTCCATAATTTAATGTATGTGGATAGCTTATTGTGTTTTGGTCATCAAACTGTGTGCAGGTAACGTTTTCTTGCTGCTGGGCGATCATAACCGGCAAAGAACTAGTTGCGGGTGAGGCCGGCAGTTCCTTGGCCTCTAGGCAGGGGGCGCTCAAGGGGCACCGCTCCTGATCAAATGTGATCAAACAAATGTGTAAATAAATAAACATCTTATGCCAAAATATTTAAACAAAGATAGACATGGTATTAAGCATTTACATATAAAGTAAAACTAATATTACATTTTAGATACAAAAAAAGACAACAAAGTAATAAGCATTAAAGTATGGTTGGGTTGGGTTTCTGCAATGTTATCAGCGTGTGAAAACTCATCTTCAGAACCAATCTCTGCTCAAAATGGTGATCTGCACCGCCAAATCTACTTTCAGCAGTTATCACAAGTTATTGCAATCGTAAACTGCCGAAAGTACGGTTAGAGTTGCTCTTCCTGCCTTTACTCCCTTGGCTCCTATGTTAGTTTAAAGGGAGATGCGCTGCAGCGCGTTATGAGGCGGAGGGATATTTACTCACTGTGTCTGTAGTGCGGCAGCGTTACTTATTTTAGAGCCCAAATAAGCAACTTCACTCTCAGAAACAAGCCAAAAAAAAATGCAACCCGTAACTCATGAAATTTACAAGCAACTTTAGAAAAAAGAAGCCAAAAGTCGCAGGAAATAAGCGGGCTTGGCAACAGTAAGCGCGGGTCTATTTTGCTAGTCTCTAGCATTCTGGGAAATAGGGAAAGTGCCGAGGGTACAAAAAAAAAAAAAAAAAAAAAAAAAAAACACAGTCCGGAGAGCGCTAAGGGGAAACAAAGCATTAAAGCAATTAACGCACGTTAAAAAAAATGTCGGCGTTATGGTCTAACAAAGTTAACGCGTTAATAACGTGTTAAAACTGACAGCCCTGATATATATATATATATATATATATATATATATATATATATATATATATATATAATGTGTGTGTGTGTGTGTGTGTGTGTGTGTGTGTGTGTGTAACTATAAAGAAAATAATAATTGATCAGTGACTTTTTTAACAAAAATAGCATTCTCTCCCTAATAATATCCCTCATTGCATTTTGCACATTTCATTTAATACAAAATTGGGGATATCATATGTGGCTTGCATACGTCATAGATATGCCAGGGGTTGAGTTTTCATGGAATTTGCTTCATTTACTCCCATTTAAACTCTTATAAAATGTGTTTTTAGACTTGCCAACATAGACAGCAAGGTGGGGAATTGAGTGGCAGCTGCATTAATAACCATTTAATGCAAATTAGTAGATCATAGAAACATATAAACTTGAAGGGAAGTAATTATACCAAGGAAGTGTGTAGTAGTGTAGGGAATTAGCATATCAGAGTGTAACACTCTGAAGTTAACTTTAGGAGAGAAAATAATCTTCAGAGAGACCAGCAGAGCTATATAGTCAACATCAAGAATTAACAGGATGTTAAAAAAGGGAAATACTACATCTGCTTTAATTCCAAGGTTTTTAATATTTAGTATCTATCCTGGTTTTTTGGGGGTATTCATTTGTTTCATAGTTTTTATCTTTAATAAGTGATGACAAGGTAAAATCTGTTGAATGAAGTTTCATTCACTTGAGATTAGATTTAGAACCTTGTAAAAGCCACATAATTTTCATTACATAATTAAGGCCCGAGAATAAAGGAGAGTGTTTCTGGTTTTTATTTTTAAATAACTCTACCTTTGGAGTCAAAGTTTGTCAAAGCAACAGCATATTTTTCCAACTGGCCATAATTAATAGCAATAATAATTATTGCGTGCTTTTGATTATATAAATTCCGGCATGCAGGTATGTTTTCTTTTTTACTGACATCCCAGGCACTACTACAACTCATGGAGGAAATCACAGATTGCTATGACAATAAAAAAGTGGCAGTTGGGGTTTTTATTGATTTAAAAAAGGCTTTTGATACCATTGACCACAACATATTGCTGACCAAACTAGAAAGGTATGGGATAAGGGGAGTTGGGCTAGATTGGATAAGAAGCTACTTAGGAAATAGACAGCAATTTGTTCAAATAGGGGAACATAAATCAGAGCTCTTGGAAATTACATGTGGAGTACCACAGGGTTCAGTGCTCGGCCCCAAATTATTTATCATTTATATAAATGACATCTGTAAAGTTTCAAGGGCACTGTCATTGATTTTATTTGCAGATGACACAAATGTATTTTGTTCGGGCGAAAGTTTACCGCAGATCTTGGAGCTAATTACAACAGAAATGAATAAATTTAAAATTTGGTTTGACAAAAATAAATTATCTCTTAATTTGGACAAAACAAAGTTTATTATATTTGGAAGAAAGAATTCTGAGATTAATGGAAACATTTTAATTGATAATAAAGAAATCAAAAAAGTGAATGAAATAAAGTTTCTTGGTGTGATTTTAGACCACAAGATCTGCTGGAAACCACATGTAAGCTATGTGAAAAATAAGCTTGCCAAATGCTGTGCTATTCTTAGTAAGGCGAGTCATATATTGAACCCAAAATCTCTAAAAATGCTTTATTTTTCATTGTTCTTGCCATATTTGATTTACTGTGTTGAAGTTTGGGGCAACATCTATAAGAGCACATTACAATCCATATGTACACTACAAAAAAGAGCAATAAGAATAATATGCAAAGTAGGATTTAGAGAGCACACCAATCGATTATTTTTAAAGCTATATACATTAAAATTCACAGACCTGGTAAAATTTAAGACAGCGCAAGTAATGTATAAAGTAAAAAACAAACTCGTGGCTAAAAATATAAATGAATTGTTTCAAGAACGACATGAAAAATATAACTTTAGAGGAGATGCAGTATTCAGAACGAAGATGGTACGAACAACGATGAAAAGAATGACTATATCAAGTAGTGGAGTGAAGTTATGGAATAGTTTAAAGCCGTGTTTAAAGCAGAGTGTGAACATAAATTTGTTTAAGAGAAGGTATAAAAAATTACTTTTGGATAAATATGTAGACGAGGAAAGATAAAAAACAGGTAGATTAATATGGAAGAGTGAATGTAATTAGTTAAATGAGCAACTTAGGTCACTTGAATCATTAGGGATGGGAAACTTAAAAGTTTATACTTCGTCCCATTCCTTTTCGAACAATTTATTATGGTTTATGTATTCATTGTGTTGTGTTGTATTTACACATCTTATATTGTTTTGTTGTTCGAATAAACTGAACTGAACTATGAACTACTATGAAAGCCTAATTCTTTTATTAATGCTCATCGCATTATGATTATTTAAGTTGATATTATGCCCTTACCAATTACATTTTGTGTCTAGTGTGAAAGCTAAAATTAGATTTCGTGAATTTTTAACAGTTGGTGGATGCACTTTATACTTAGTGGGAAAACATCTTAATCTGCTAATGGGGCTTGACATTAGTGAAGTTTGTAAATGCAACACCATCCATATTTAAAATGTATTTCGTATTACTTTACCCAACATGTCACTTCACTTTGAAATCTGGATGCAGATGAGGGAATTAAAGTTAAACTTCTGTCAACTAATCAAAACAAGCAATTAGACAAAACTGTTGTTGCAAAGCACTGAGCTAGGTTGTATTTAATTTGATGTTTTTCTCTGTTCTTGGCCTAAGGGATGTTTAGAGGTCATGTTATGTGCCTCTAAATCCCTTTATTAATTAAAAAGGAAATTGTTGTTTGAATATTTTTAGAGATGCCTCCTAATTTATGAAACACCTTAGACTCTTATGTCACGTCTTTTGGGAGCTGATTTACAAGAACACAAACAATATTTGTGCCTTAGGCATAATCATGACAAACTGTACATGCTCTTTCCAATAACAAGCAGACAAACACTCTCTAGAGTTCTCAGTGCTTCCATCCCAAACAGTGTAATATCCATATAGTTTGCACTGGAACTTTCTTTCAGGACTGTTGCATCATTAATCAGTGAGATGACCACTAGAGACAGTATGCCCATACACATCTTTCTTTAACCACAAAGTTGCTTTGTGAACTTAACCAACTTAAGAAAAGTTAGATAATGTAAATACATTTATGAAACATCACTTGCATTACTAATACACAAAGTAATGCAAGTAATATTTAAAAATTAGATGTTCAATTCAATATATTTGATGTTGAATCTATTGAATTAGATGTTATTGGATTATCTGGCTATATTTAATATTTTACCCAATGTTTATAGATTACGTCAGGACTAAAAAATGGAAGGGTACCATTGTGAAGCCAGTCTGTTTACCTATACTGTTTACAAGATGTTGAATTTCTCTCATTGTTCAACAGAGCTTCTTGATCTTCATGATGTAAGCCAATCCAGATCTTTAGTGCCAGACTGATACTGAATAAGAAATCCTGTGCTGGAAAAAGATAAGATAATAAAAAAAAGTTAAGGAAAGTGTTTTCTGTACTGACCTACCTACCTACCAAACATGCATAACATGCATGTTCAATGTTATCTTTATGTGGATAAGCAGAGGACACGTCATGTTTAGCACAGTGGTGGTTAGAGTTCCGCAAACAGGTACGGGTGAGTAGGCAGGCAGCAGATTTCTGTATGTATTGTAATTTTTGGACATGACTGAAGAGAAGACCATAGAGGAGGCAATAGTCGAGTCTGGAAGTGATGAAGCCATGTGTGAGGATTTCAGCTGCAGACTGGGAGAGGAATGTATGGAGGCGGGTGATGTTGCGAAGGTGGAAGAAAGACGTTTTGGTGATATGTGTTTGATAGGGAAGAGTCCAGGAATGACGGCGAAGTTATGAACGAAGGAGGAGAGGGAAACATTGTGACCACCAATAGTGTGGCTGAAGTTTGAACGGCAAGGAGGAGGTATTTTGGACCAGTGATGATGAGTTCTGTTCTGTTGTTGTTGAGTAGGACACTGTGTAGTGTTTCTACGCAGTAATGATGAAACCGATTTTAGTTTATGCTTTTTAATTAAAAAATACTGCACATTAAATAACAATATTAAATAACAATATTTTTATATTAATGATTTTACAACAATAAGTAACCCAAAAACATAATTTATGGCACATTTGTTTAAAAAAACACTGATGACTGAAGGATATGGACATCCAGAAATGTGCAGTCTTAGCTGGCGGCTTAGCTTACGCTGAGTTATCTTTATAGTTATGCTGCTGGAGGACATCAGGGTCTGTTTTTCTCATTCTGCTGAGTTATCCTACTGTTCTCCAATTTGCATTGCTTGTTGTTATTTCATCTTTTACCTTTTTGTTCTGTCATTTTTTCCCCTTCATAGTAGGTACACCTGGTCTGGGGTTCTGTTAGCTGTGACATCATCCAGGGAAGACAGATCACCCACTATTACCATATATAACGTCAAAAAGATTCCTGGATCAATGTGTGCTTCTGTGCTTTTTTTGTCTGTCTTTTTGTGTCTCTGCTCTGTCTTCTCTAACCCCCAGTTGGTTGAGGCAGATGACCGTTAACACTGACTTTGTTTTCCTCTCCACTGTCGCTTCATGCTTGCTCAGAAACCCAGTATGAGTCTACTGGGTTTCATTAGATAGGAAACATTTTGAACAATCTGTATAATCGGGTTGAATTTGACTTTGGAAAGTGCCTTGAGATGACATTTGCGCTATATAAATAAAAATTGAATTGAAATGAATTGGAGTCTCAAACTGTTTTTCTGGTTTCCAGCAATGTTGCCACATTCACTTGTAGAATTGTTTGTTTTCATAAAGCTGGTTGGTTGTGTCTCTTGTCAAGAACTGGCAACACTGGCTGCCCACACTCACATAGTTTTTTAAGACATATTTGCCAAGTTAGGCAAAGAGAGATGGACCATTCAAATGCTTCCACTGGTGTGTTAAAGTCAAAATTTAAAAGTAATTTATCCTCAACTAAAACAGCTACCCTCTGAAACAAGCAGCACTACACACATATGTCATGTGCCATGTGTAAGTACAGGATCTTTTGTCTAAAGACATGTGACAGACTGAGTGACAGCTGTGGATTGGCGGCAGGAGCTATGTGAGACACAATTGGCGGTCTCATTTGTCGTTGGTCTAACGGTAGTGAAGCTAGTATTTTGTTTGAAAAATATGAGTTTGTAAAGCTAACCTTTTGGTTAGCTGTGCCCACCACTTCCTATAAGTATGCATATAATGTTCACAAGATATTTTTGCGTCATTTACCTAACTTTCCTGGTTCTCACTTCACATCCACACATACTGTAGCAGTCATTGTTAATAACTGTGCTGTTTTCCTCTTGCATTTCATTTTCTTACTATGATGTGGTCAACATTGTTGGCTCCCATTGCTCAACAAAGCAGAGATGTCGGTGTCTGCTGCTGCGTGACATCTTCAGTTATATGTGTATGGAGGTCACTTTTGGGGTCTTGAATCATTCAGGCAGAAGTCTGATGGCAGTCGCATTTAAGTAGTATTTTCACTAAGCTATCTGAGTTTGTTACAGACATCCCATGAAGTGGAAGGAGCCTGAACTTGGAGCTGGGCAAGTGCACAGAGGGATATAGAAAGAGTATCCTTCTAAAATGCTTCCACTGCCATCCATCTTCAGAAAGCACCAAAGTTAAACTACTTTGTTTAACCTAAATTAAGCAGGGGTTGCTGGTGCCTATCTCCAACGCTCACTGGGAAGACAGTGAACGTTAGTCTGTCGCAGGACAACACAGAGACAGACTGGACAAACAACCATTCACGCACGCACTCACACCTAAGGACAATTTAGAGAGACCAATTAACCTAACAGTCATGTTTTTGGACTGTGGGAGGAAGCCAGAGTACCTGGAGAGAAACCACGTATGCACAGGGAGAACATGCAAACTCCATGCAGAAAGGCCCAGGGTTGGATTTGAACCCAGAACCTTCTTGCTGCAAGGCAACAGTGCTACCCACTGCACCACTGTGCAGCCCACTTCCACTGCCATGTAAAAGTTAAAATCCAAGTCATTAATCGTGAATGAAAACAGCTATCCCATACAGCCCTGCACACATTTGTCATGCGCTATAAGTGCACATGTAGTATCTGTTGTCTGAAGACATGTGATACAAAAATATGTAGCTCACATGTACACATGGAAACACAAAACCAACATTTCAAAATGCACATCCACTATGGGATCCATTTTTTAAATTGATAATTTACATTCTCCCAAAACCATGCAGATGAACAGCCTAAGTGACAAAATACCTTTGTAGATTCAACTAATCTTGTTTCAGCATGAATGGGGCATCAGATGTTTTACTAGTTCAACACACCTGATTTCAATTGATGATCTAAAGTATCAGGCTTTTACTGAACTGCAATATTCTAAATCATTTGTGTAAACTTTTAATACACATGATTCAGATGATGGAAGTGTGCCTTGAAGACCAGGGTTCAAAAACACTGGCAGGCTATGTTATGCATGGATGCGGTTGTATGAAAAGTGTTTTCAGTAGGTGGGACGCAGAATATAGAATTCTCACTAAAACTCAAATAAATCCCTGTCAAATATAAAAAACAATTTTGTGGGAGTTGTTGAAAGACGGTAATTTTAATTTTTGAAACAGTGATGAATGAAGACAAAAACTGGGTTCCAGCAGAAAGGACATTTTCTCATCCAGGGCAAAAGAGCAAGTGCTTGATCACCACTAGGTGTCTATCTGTGCACATGCCTACATCCATACATTTTTTAACCCATCCCATCCACCTGCCAGGTAATCCAAGCCAAAAGAGTAGCTTTTGCGACCCCTAAAAGACAAAAGCTGAAAAAAGAATACGAAGGACATAATAATCCAGTAATGGTTTGAAAATTCTATTTATCATAGTTGTGCTTGGTTCTGGCCAAGTTTGTACTAATGTGTTTAGAAATGGAATAAATGTTTAACTTAACTTAACTCATAGAGCGAAAGAATAAACAAAGTAAATAATTTCTTGCCAGAATATGAATTCAGCTTTTGTGTCATTGTTATTCCTGAGAGAGAAATAATCTACTGTGGGAAAACAATAGCTCTCTCAATGTATTTGTTACATCAACTGGAATTGGCACTGACTGTGTGCATACTAAAATCGGTCAAAGAAGAGAGCCCTAGCACATTTTAGTGGGCAGGCAGTGGCACAGATATTGAATACTGGATCATACAGGCTTTGCTTTCAAGCGAACAGTTGAGTGAAGTTATGCATTAAACTTTAGTGTTTTAGTGGTTTGTATCTAGTCTGTTACTATTTTTACATCAGGTACCACTGCCACACAAATTATTTAAAAGTGGTGGGGCCTTCTATAATGCTTTTGCAACATAGTGTTATTGGGCAGTCATATAAGAAGTCAATATTATTAGTTGACTCTAACATACTTTGTTTAACCTAAATATAAAAATCTCAAACATAGGCATAAAGTGTCAAACTTAAAATAACTTTATATCCATACAATAATAATAATAGCTTAGCATTGACTGACTTCAACTTGTTAAGAAGCTAGGGTCCTCTTTTGCCTAGTCATTTCCATTTATTACATTCTGTTTGGGGCAATGGGAGAGATTCATTAATGAATGAATATGTCCAGTTTTCATTGCTTCTCACAAGGGCAATAGGCACATAATTAAATTGACTCCTCTACGTTAGGGTTAAGCACAGTGCACAAAGCTGGCCTGTGTTTCTGTCTATGGCCAAAGTAGATCTTGTCGGTCACATGGACACAGAAAAATATATGCAAGTTGACTGAGTTTGTTGGTACACTGGGGGAAAAAGTGCGCCAGAAGGCAATAAAATATTTTAATAAGGCCAAGAGCATAACATGGATACTAGTTTTTCTTTGCATTTCCTGCACATGATGCAAATATTGAGAAGGCTTTCTAACTGATGCAGAGCCACTAGACGAAGGAAAAGAATCTGCTCATCAATCATCCATTGAGTAATTAAAGGGGATTCTGCTTGTGCGATATAATTTCAAAGGCACTATTTGAAATGACTTTTATATCAATACTATAAGCAATCAAAACTGATAAATAGAATAGAGTAGAAATAATATTTGTCCCCCATTGCAGAAATTCAAGTTTCCCGCCAGCAAAGAGAAACACAAATGGAAACATGCAAATAAATAAAGTTTTATTATTATTATTATTATTATTATTATTATTATTATTATTATTATTATTATTATTATTATTATAGGAGACAGTGCAGTAAGGAAGATTTTGCTTAGTTTTCAAAATAGTACAATCAAAAAACTGAGAAGTTTTCCAACTGAGCAGTGACCACAGCAAATGTGCAAAATATGCATATTAATGCATAAAAAAACACCAACAGACAACAAGGATGAAAAATGCTAAGTAAGATATGCTCTATAGCAAAATATGGATGGGTAGACAGGATGAAGAAAAAGATTAAGATAAAGAAGATAAAAACTGGATGATTCACATTTTTGTTTGTTAAAAAAGTGCCTTTGTGAGACTGCTACTTTTTAGTTTTATTATTAAATAGAAATAAACGAATATTTGTTTTCTCCCAAGATTATTTCCAATTAGTGTTTATTTGTTTATTATTACTTGAAAAGTGAGCTATAATTGTTACAGGTTAATATTCCGATATAGAAGACTTTATATTATTTATATCCTTACTTAATTCCAGATATTTTAAAATCATTCTTGTACCTGTTGACTTATGAAAGTATAATTACTAACCACAAAGAGGCACCATACCATTACATATGCTTAAAATTACAAGTATCTTTAAACAGAGTATTATAAAAGTGTTTCCCAACTGGTTAAAGTGTCCTCTTTTTTGTAAATCAAAATATGGTCAACCTAGAGTAATATCATTATATTTTGAGGCCTATATTATATTTTACCCGTACCAAACAGACATGTTTTGGGACTGTATGAGAAGGCTGGAGTACCCTGGGACAACTCATGGATACAAAGGGAGAGCATGCAGACTGTACATTTTAAACTGAAAATATATTTGTCTTGATAATAAAATCCTTGTTTTGGTATGTGGTAGAAAGTGGGGTATCCAAATAAGGGCTCAACCTAAACTGGAGCCATTTTTACAGTTAGCACTGCTAACTGCACAGGTTGTGCTGCTCACAGATATGTCAAACTAAACTAGAGTTATAAGATATATGAGTGATAATATAAACCATTGTTCAATCTTGCAGAATGTGGAAATTAGCTTAATATTGGTGTCCACTGTTTATGGTTGCACAAGTAAAAGATCTGATGGAATTTCCCAGAAAAATAGATATAAACATCAATGAGTACAATAATGAGATAAGTACTAAAACAAAAACAATCCCCATAACTTAGAAAATATCAGCACAAGTGTAGATATTGAGCAGATAGAGACATAGTTAGTTACGTGCCACAGTAGAACAAAAATATATCATGTACTATGCTGCCACCTCGTGGCCTCACTGGTGCATTGTCTAAAACGGTATAAAATAAAAATGACACATGGTTGCGTTACTGACCCAATTCAACTCAGAAAGTAAGGCAGAAATACATGGAGAAAAACGTGTGAAGACCTCCCAAAAATTTGTATTGACAAAATGCAGCATAAAAATTAAAACAGAAAAAAAATTTAATAAAGAATTATCCTAGCTTTGCCTTGGGTTCTTCTGAATAGTGGGCACCTTTTTTGTTTTGTGAGTCTATGTTATTTTAACAGATAGCTTCTAATATTAAAATTATATTGTAAATATCACTATACGTAAAAGCGAATAAATAAAATTACTTTGCATGTTAACAACAGATTATATCACAACCCCGCTCTATTGTTCGGAGGGTAAAGAAATAAGTAAAAATAACACTCAAGTCTAAACAGATTTTCTAAAAATATAAATGCTTTTTGTTTTAGATGGTACTTCTTTAGAAAACAACATCAAGTACTGTAATCCCTTGTACAGGTTTATATTTAGTTTTTATTTCCTGCAAATAAATACAGTAATTTGCTAATGAGGTGTGAGATATAGTAAAAGTTTTTTTTCAGTATGGATGTAAATTTGAGTTCCTTGCATAAAGTAATAACTGGGAGTCAGGAATTTTTGTTCCTGATTCAAGTAATTTAAGTTTCACCATTGTCAGATATTAATTCTGAGTCCAATACCTCAATAAAATCAATCTACACAGCAGAAAACTTGGGATGTTGATGTCCAGTAAAATATCTAATGGAATTTAATCATCATGAAATGGTCTAGGTTTGTTTTATCAATTCCAGGCGTTCTGGTATCTGGTAACTTTTCTTGACACTCACCAATATTTTGCACCATTTAGAGTTTCTAATGATACGTTTCTCCAGAGTTTCTCCAGACATGCAACTACAGTCTTCATTACAATGGCGATGTTTTGAGGATGGCTGTAAAATACTTTCTTTTAACAACTATTTAATGATTTAAAAATTTTATTATGTTATCATTCAAATTATTTTTTACCTTTAAAAAGCATAATTTCATTTTTTTTACATACAATACCATGATAAAATATTGCACATTCTAGTATGAATTATATCTATCATGTGATAATATGATTATACTGAATTAGCAATAAACAAAAATACAGATGCATAAAAAAATTACAATTGTGAAGGATTGAATATTTTTGTTACTCATTTTAGGAAGGAAAACTCCAATATTAGATATAGAGGAAAACCTTTCAAGCCTTTATTTCTTTTAACTTTGGTGAATGTGGCTTACAGATAGTACAAATTCAGTGTTTCAGAAAATGTTAAGATTACACAATATCAATAAAACATTATATTTTAAACAGAAATGTCAGTCTTCTGAAAAGGATGTTCATTTGTGTTTGGTTAGGCCTCATTTTGCATGAATTACTGCATCAATGTGGTTTGGCATGAAGGCAATAAGCCAGTAGCACTGCTGAGGTGTAAGGAATGTCCATGTTGCTTTGATGTTTAAATAGTCTTCATCTTCCTCCTGCTAGAGCCATTGGGGGGAGTGGTGGCCTACTGGTTAGAGCAGCGTGCTTGCGCTCTGAGAAGGATGCAAGTACCAGGTTCGATCCCCAGCGCCTGCATTCTGGGTCCCTGAGCAAGACCCTTAACCCCAGATTGCTTCCCGGGCGCCACACATGGCAGCCCACTGCTCCCCAAGGGTGATGGGTCAAAAGCAGAGAACAAATTTTGTTGAAATGTATGTTTCAATGACAATAAAGATGATATTACTAATACTATATTACTATTACTAATACGCTAAAGATTCTCTCTAGCAGGGGTTTCAAACTCCGGTCATCAAGAGCTGATGTTCAGTGGCTTTTAGATATGCCCCCCGCAGACCTGAATCAAACAGCTGAATTGGCCCTTCAGCATTCTATGAAATTCTACATATTCTGATAGATAACCTAATTATCTGATTCAGGTACCAACCAATCAAGCACAGCAGCACCATAGTCATTGAGCCAACTGTTGGTACCTATGGCAGTGCGGCATTCTCCCTGGTAAATAAAGTCAGCATCACCATAAAGCTTGTTGGCAGGAGGAAGCATAAAATGCCCTAAACTTTCTTGGTAGATGAGTGTGTTAATTTTGGACTTCAGAAAACACAGTGGACCAACAACAGTTGATGATGTAGCACTTCAAATTATGACTTTTGACTGGACTTCAGGCGATATGGATTCTTGTTGCATGCCATTTACAGTTGGAACTTGGAAATCCTGGCTTCTGGTTGGAAAAATGAATTGTAATGGCCACTATATTCGGACTTTCCCCTCGCTAAGTAGGAGAAAATTTTCAAGGACTGTTATCAGATCCAATATGGCAACTCCTTACATCAGCAACAATAAGCTGTGATAAAACATTTTTATTTTACAAGACACAGTTGTAAGAGTGTCTCTAAAATAAAATGTACATGTATCGGCTGCAACTCTGAACCAAGCAAATTAAAATAGTGTTTGCATGTGGAAAGTACAGCTCGTTTATAAGAAGTACTATGAACAAAACAACAGCTTTCCTGTCACCATATTGGAATACTAATCTCTATTTTTTTATTTTATTTTTTTATTTTGGTATCCCAACTTCTCTGACATTATTAACTTGAATGCTTTTTACCCCATTCCCAGCTCCTATTTTCGTTTTCTGAGGCAAAATGGAAAGCAACATAAGTGCCTCCCCACGCTTCCTCCAGACTCAGGAACCTCGATTTCCAAATAAAATGCAAACTTTACTTTCATTTGAAAAAATGGCTGTGGACCATTGACCAACAGTACAATTCTATTTCTTTCTAGCCCAGGGAAGTTGCTTTTGACATTGTGTTTCATTCAGGATTGGCTTGACACGAGGAATGTGACATTTGTAGACCATGTGTAGGATTGGCCCGTGCAATGTGGCTCTTGATGCGCTGACACCAGCCTCAGTACACAATTTTGATGCACCTCTGAATTATTGTTTGATAATCATTTCAAGGCTGCAGCTATCCCTGTTGCTGGTGTACCTTTTTTCCTTCCACTTAACTTTCTATGAATGTGCTTGGATACAGACATCTGTAAACATTCCAGTTTTTTAGCAAGGTCCTTTTGAGTATTACGCTCATTGTTGAGGTTGTCGAACACTTTCTGAGACCATTTTAAGGCTCAGGAAACCATTGAAGGTGTTTTGCGTCATTAGTGTGTGACACCATAAGTTTCCAGTGTTTAACTTTTTCACAATATTCTTATTTGCTAAGTCACTGCATTTTTGGTTTTCATTATCTGTAAGCCATAATGGTCATAATGACAAGAAATAAAGGCTTGAAATATTTCGCTGTAGTTCCTGTGATAAAATATACAGAGAATTTTCATGAAATTCAAATGTTTTGAGATCTACAATTTAGTCCCAGTTTAGTCAGAGTGCAACTTCAAAAAGAAAGATCTGTTTTGATTACACCTTTTATTTTAAGATGGCATAACATAGACCATAACTTTAAAAAAATATTGTTTTGTCTGCACATTAATATGAGGCCATAGGCAGGTGGCTAACTCACCAAAAGTGTGGAAAAACAATTAAAGTGTATAGACGACTTGTCTAATTTCAGAGTGTGTTAGTGTTTTACAAGCCATGTCTTGTACAAATGATGCCGGCATGGCTTGCTTGGGTGACAGACTAGTCAGTCAGGTACTCCAATATCAAGCACTGAAAAATCCCTTGTTTGGGACCCCAATTTAATACTTCAGATTGGATTCCGTACTATCGCTCACAAATCCCTCAGCATTGCATACAGAAAAAAAAAAAACTTTCTAACTATAATATATAGTCTAAACAGAATCACAGCTATAAAGTTTAAGATGAGCTTAAAGCTTTAAAAACTCATTGTTCCAGTTTTGTTAAAATTAAATAAATTCAAGAGGCCATGGTTATGACTGCCTGTTGTGAAAGAGTTCTCTTTGTGGTATAGTTTTATCATTGAACTTAAACAATAGGTCAAGGTCTTATTTCATTAAGGATTTTTTCAGTTACATTTAGAACACAAAATTTATTTTTTCTTAATAATTCCGTATATCAAATACAACTTTTATTAAACATAACTTTTACTTCTGATCAACTTCAAAGTAATAGTTACAGTCACAACTGAAAGGAAAACATGAAATGATGTAAGTTTGTCTAATTAAGAGGGCATTGTGTTTTGGAAAAGTCCCTATAACCTTCAAACTGAATTAATTAATTTCCACCACCACACCTGTGACCTCCCGTTTCATAGCCTCGGGCCAAGATGTAATCACTCTTGCTGGAAACACTTGCTTGTCACTGCATGCCCAATTTCCCCTCAACCTCCGCCTCCACTCCCCGCCCTTAATGCCATTGGGTACAAAGTAAATTGGCAGTTTGAAGATGATGCAACCTCTTGATACGCACAAACACAAAAACAAGTTTAAGGGCTTCCCAAGTGTGTGTCAGGCTCCACAAATGTTGTTTTCTTCGACAATGTGTCTGATTAGAACAACAGCTATGGTTCATTGGTTATTTTTCTAATGTACAAGGTCACACAAACAAGTCACACAAACATGGGTCCTCCATCTGTAAAAAGTTGTCTCCTCCCTGGGTAAATTAAGTTGTAATCAATATAGTTTGTATTTTATAATAAGTCCACTTCATATGATAAAAACAAAGCCTAAAATATGGTGTTATTTGTAGCTTTATTCTATTACATGATTACTATGTTTTATTTTTTTATGTCAGTTTAACATTATATTAATGTTTTGTTTTATCTTTAGGTTTAACTAAAGAAATTATGAGATCAACAGGATTTTTAGGCAGATAAAGTTGTACATGTACTTTTAATGTATTAAGGTCTTTAATTCCGGTATGATATAAATTGTAGAAGAGCAGCTTTAAAATTAATTTAATTAACAATATGATAATTTCCAGTAGTTGCACATTATTTGGCCTAGACTTTGGTGAATGAATTTCCAGCTTAGACGGTTGACATTAAATGACATATTATTGAGTATTACACTTTTCTATCTCATCTAAAATCTTGTATCCCCCAGTTTCTTGTCTTGTCATGAATGCTGGTATTTATTAAACAGTGTGTTTGAAACAAAATGCATTTTTTAAAACAGAATATGCTGTCACATGTAGAAATAATGTGGGTCAGTTCTGTCCCAGATCAGGTACATTACATTTGATTTTAATTCCCGATCAAGGTATTTATTTAATTATTCTCAAAAACAAAATAATGATGACAGTTCAGTGCCCAGTCTCCCAGTGAGCCCAACAGGTCATAACGTTATTAGTTGAATTCTTTAGAAATTATCCAATAATTCTGCCTGCGAGCAGAGGGAGCATCTGCATAGCGTAGCTTGAGACTGATTCTTGTTGTTGGGTATTAATGGGATCTAATGTCATGATTTGGAGTTGATGTGGACCCAAAGTGTGGCGGGAGTGACACAGAGCCATCATGAAAAGTGGTATTTAATAATAAACTGAAAACTTGGTAACAAAGTGGTGACAAACAGAGATTCCAGCAATGGAGAGACAGAAACCAAGAACTTAATCTAAACAAAACAAGCAGAGTTCTGGCAGGCGACTGGGAGGCCTTGCCAACAAGGAACAGAATTCTGCCGGCTGGCGCTGGAGGGACCTAGAAGGTCTTTGACGCTGCTGGAGACCATGAAGAAACACTGCGGCGCACTAGAGGAGTCTTGGAGGTCGTCACTGACGATGACAAGGAAGCTCTGGAGATAACTGGGGACCACAATTAAGCCCAGAACAAGATTGGAGACCATGAGGAAGTACTGGGGAATCTCTGGAGATGACTGGAGACCACTAAGAAGCTCTGGAAACGCAGGACCACTGCAAAGTTCTGGAGACACAGGACCACCACAAGACTATGATGCAGGACCAGAGGATGGCTCTGGAGCAAGACCACTGCAAAGCAATGGAACAAGACTTCTGGAAATGTCTGGAGCAGGACTACGGAAACATTCTAGAGCAGGACCATTGACAAGTTCAAGCAGGAACCCAAAGATGAGTTTTCAGCCATGAGGCATGTCCACCTGGACACCCCTATCTGAGGCGACTGTGACCTGGCTCTGGGGTTCTCTGGTAGCACAGAGCAAGCACATGAGCTGTCTGGCAGTATGGAGCAGGCTCCGGTGCCCACAAGTGGCTCTGGACTGGCTGTGGAGGCATCGGGTGTGGGAAACTGCTTCTGCCACTGGATCGAGAAGTCCTGCAGAAGACACTGCAGGCGTTGACACTGAGGCTTCAGACGGAGACGGTGGAAACTGTTCTGAAGCTGAACCTGAAGCCAAAAATCTCAGTCTAAATTGCCTCACGGTCACCTTAAATTACCCACACATCTCCCCACTCCAAGAACCACCGATCCAGCTGGTCTGCCACCCTGATTCACTGATGTGGTGAAATGGGAGCAGCGGAGGCTACTCATAAATGTCAATAATGCTGTTCACTCTTTTGAAACACCTGCTCACTTGGTCCAGAAAGAGGCTGGATTATTTTGTCATAATTTGGAGTTGATGCAGATCCAAAGTTCAACAGGAGCGACTCAGAAACATCATGAAAATGGTATTTAATAATAAACTGAACACTTGGAGAAACTGTGGCAGCAATGGGGTAACAAACAGAGAATCCAGCAACTGAGAGAACTTTAATACACTGGGAAATAACCAACAGGATGAAAATCAGATGAGTAACAATCAACAGAATATCAAACAGCTGGGGGAAAGACTAAGCTGGGCAACTAAGGATGGCACGGAACATAAGTAAACTATACACAAAATATAAACACTAACTGAAAGATGTATGATCCAAGTAACCTACAAACTAATAAATAATCAAACACCTTGGGATCATGACATATAAGTGTTCTAATATTCAGGCCACATCAATTTTCAGCCTATCCAAAATTCCCTGGCAACCTGGCATTGCTGAAGATAAAAATACATTTTCTACATATGCCATAGTATCGGATGCACAGGCAGCCAATTATGGAATGTTATTTACATATGACAACAGATCTTCCTATGTTGTTGAAATGCAAAGTATATACATAGTAAAGTGATGGGGTTATAAAAAAGATATTCTCTTCACATAATTTATTGAATGGGTAATAATTTGTACTGTCAAGTGTTGTCTACTTAGTTGTCTGGTTTAATCTGAGTCTACATATTTTTTCTAGTAAAGGTATACTATGGTAAGCACTGCGCCTTGACAAGCAACATTCATTCCTCCTCAAAGAGCATAGAGCCACAGTGGACAGTTGTATGCATTGTTGATGGCTGTGCAGAAATCACTCATACTGAGCATGAATAAAGTGACGGTGGAGAGGAGAACTCTGTTATGCCATTACGGGACGTGACAAAAACGGCATTAATTCGGGACGTAACGGACCGCATTACCCATGATGCAATGTGGTCAAAATGGCCACAACTCCCATCATGCAACGCAGCCCAAAATGGCTGCCGCCCTAACAACGGAGCGGAGAGATAACGTTGCTAGGCAAAAGTTGATAAAACTCGGCCACGCAGGACAATCTTTCTTCTTCCCTGGCGCCCTGCCAACCCGAGAAGACACAGCTGTTTCACTCCATTGGGGCAATCCCACGCCACGTGCTCGAGTTTCTTGCTGGACCGAGATTTTTTCGAAGCAAAACTATTCCCTGTGCAGACAGGAGGTCGACTTAAAAAGGTACTTTTAATTCCCTCTGATCAAATACTGGAAGCCGCCTTATCTCCCAGTGATCGAAAGAGGACTACGCTTGTGCTGGGCCGAGCCAAGCGACTGTGAACCCAGAAGAAGAAACGAAGGAGCTTCTTCCCCGTCCCGCTGCAGCCTGCGGACAACTGCGTTCGTCAAGACGCGTCCAGAAAGCCACCTTACTCGGAGTGCTCCGGACCAGCCCCGAGGCACCACAAAGTAACGGGGTTCTCCCCTTTTATTTCTGTCTCACCAACAGGGTGTTTAGAAGTGCCTGGGCAGACGTTAGAACTTTGTAGGCGCAGATTAATGCTTTTATTCCACGACGAAGTTGGAATTATTTTGCTGAATGTTTTTCTTTGTATGTGCATGCATTTTACAATTGATTTTGCTGTGTTGATTTGTGATTCATCAATAACCCCACCGTGGGTCACTGCTTCAGTTCTTTTCCATCTTCTTCTCTGCTTTCCCCCCTCTCTCTTTTCGCTTCTTCTTATCAGTTTAATCTCTTTGTCCGAGCTCAATTCGCGGGCTTTGCTTAAACTCTCAGTTAGCCGCGCCCTCTCGAAGCGAGGCATTATCCCATCAGCGTAAGCGTGGTTACGTCATTAGGACCTCCCCTCACGCATCACGTAAATTGGTAGACCATACGTCATCGTAACAGCCATCTTGGGAGGGTGACGTGTATCTGAACTGTAGGGAGCTTAGCTGAACTAGCTTGTGTAAGACATCAAAGCGTCCAGTGAGATTCCCGAAGCTGTTCTGTCTGTCAATGCTGATACGTCAAATGCCGGTGTTTTGAGGGCGGTGTTAAACAACTGTGAGTTGAGTTAAGATCTGCTAACCGCTCATTTTAATCCATTGTTTATTTTTGTTTTGTTCTTTTATTTCCACATATATATTTTGCATGTTTTAGTTTTAGTAGTGAGTAAGAATTCCAAAGTTGTTGAATCAGAGAATTACTGTAACAGGGAATTGCTTTTGGTTCAATAAAACCAACAACTGCGGAATAGACATTGTTTTGTGTTCAATCTAATTCACTGTTACCTGGCTATTCAGAATTCAGAGCTAACCTCCTTTGGAGTTAACATCTGATATTAATACAGAGACATATCATTGGATGGTGATAAGGAATAAGGATTTAAACTCTAATTGCAGTTATATTGGGGTTCTCACAGCTGCCGGATAAACCTCGTCGGTTAAAAGTCCGACCAGATCATTTATTCCAGCATAAATGAGTTCATAACAGCAAATTAACTAATGCATTAGTGGTATAAATTCTTACAAGCTTATAGCTAACATCACCACCACTTGAACTATATTGTGTTATAGCGGAATTTTGAGTTGAATGATTTATTATTTAAATTATAATACCAAATTATAATTAATAATAATAATAAGCATATTCAACCAGCTTCTGGCATAACAACTCCAATTTTACAGGAAGAAAAAAACCTCAAGCAGAACCAGGCTCACCGTAAGTGGTCATCTGCCACAACCAACTGGTAGTTATAGAAGACAGAGCAGAGACACAAAAATGCACAGAAGCACACATTGATCCAGGAATCCTTTCCATGCTATAGGGTAACAGTTGAAGATGTGCCCCCTGGATGATGTCACAGCTAACAGAATGCCAGACCAGGTGTTCCTACTATGAAGAGAAAAAAGACAGAGAGAACATAAAGCTAAAAGTTGAAATAACAACAAACAATGCAAATTGTAGAACAGTAGGAGAACTCAGCCAAGTGAGAAAAATATATATTGATGTTCTCCAGCAGCTTAAGCCTTTAGCAGTATAACTACAGATATAGCTCAGGATAACCTAAGCCACTCGCACTATAAGTTTGTCAAAAAAGAAAGTTTTAAGCCTAGTCTTAAAAGTAGATAGGGTGCCTCATGTACCAAAAGTGGGAGTTATTTCCACAGCAGAGAAGCTTGATAACTAAAAGATCTGCCACACTTTCTACTTTCAGAGACTCTAGGAATCACCAGTACACCTGCAGTCTGAAAGCAAAGAGCTCTGTTAGGAAAATATAGGGTAATCAGATTTCTGATATATGATTATTAAGGGCTTTATACGTGAGAAGGAGAATTCGAAATTTTATTCTTGATTTAACAGGAAGCCAATAACGAGAAGCTAGAATTGTAGGAACATGGTCCCTCTTGGTGATTTTCATCAGGACTCTTGCTGCAGCATTTTGGATCAGCTGAAGGCTTTGAACTGCATTTTGCGACTTTCTGGTAGTAAACAATTTCAATAGGCCAGCCTTAAAGTAATACATACATTGACTAGTTTTCCAGTGTCACTTCTGGACATATTTTTAATTTTGGCAATATTCCGGGGGTGAAAAAAGGTAACCCACAAAGCCTACTTAATATGGGATTTAAAGTACATGTCCTGAAGAAAAGTAACACCAAATATGTTTACTTTATTACCAGAGGCCAATTTAATGCCATTCAGATTAAGTGATTGATTAATAAGTTTATTTTTAAGGACTCTGGTCCAAAGTGGACAACTTCTGTCTTGTCAGAATTTAAAAGCAGAAAATTTAAAGTCATCCATGTTTTGAAGTCACCAAAACAAGACAAGCAGAGTTCTGTAGTCTATGTAAATGATTAGATTTATCAGGATTTATGGATAAATATAGCAGTGTCATCAGCATAAGGAAATTAATCCCATGCCGTCTGATAATTTTACCAATCAGAAGTACATGTATAGTAAAGAAAATTGTCTCAAGGACTTAACCCTGTAGTACTCCACAAGTGACACCTGGGGTTTGAAGAAGATTTATTATTAACATGAGCAAACTGGAATCTTTCAAACAGAAACAATTTAAATCAGGTAAATCATTTTCCCTTAATGTCTACAGTATGCTCAAGTCATTGTGGGACAATATTGTGATCGACTTTATCAAATGCAACTCTAAGATCTAACAGTACAGACACACAAGTGATTGGGATGGGACAGACACAACTCCATTGTCTGAGGCCACGAGAATATCAGTAGTGACTTTCACCAGAGTTGTTTCAGTGCTATAATGAGCTCTGAAGCCTGACTGAAACTCTTCAAATAGGTCATTACTTTGTGAATGTTCACGTACTTGATTTGCAACAACTTTCTCAAGAATTTTTGATAAGAAAAGATGATTTTACACACACACACACAAACACACGTGTGTGTTTAATTTATTAGGTTATCTTGATCAAGAGAGGGTTTTGTAAGTAAAGCTGTAATAACAGCTACTGTAAAAGCCTGTAGTACATGTGCCAAGGAATAGACTAATGATGTCTAAAATGGAAAAATTAATCAATGTGTGCTTCTCTGCTTTTTGTCTCTCTTATTGTGTCTCTGCTCTGTCTTCTCTAACCCAAAGTTGGGTCGAGGCAGATGACTGTTCATACTGAGCCTGGTTCTGCTGGAGGTTTTCCTTCCTGTTAATGGGGAGTGTTTCTGCTGTCGCTCCATGCTTGCTCTGTATGAGGAATTGCTGCAAAGCCATGGACAATGCAGACGACTGTCACTGTGGCTCTCCGCTTCTCCAGGAGTGAATGCTGCTTGTCGAGACTTTGATGCAATCAACTGGTTCCCTTATATAGGAAATTTTTGACCAATCTGTATAATCTGACCCAATCTGTATAATCTGATTGAATTTTCATTTTGCGAAGTGCCTTGAGATGACATGTTTCATGAATTGCCACCATATAAATAAAATTTAATTGAATTGAATTAATCAAATGTAATACTTCCTTAAATAATTTGGTTGGGATTGGGTCTAACATACAAGTTGAAAATTTACTTGAAGCTAATAGTTTAGATAACTCGGAAAGCTTTATTTGGTCTGAGCACCAATCAGGTTCTAAAGATGCCTCAAATGCTGCCTCATTTACTGAGGACAAGGTAATCATGTTTGGGAGGATGTCAATGATTTCATTTTTAAAGGTATACTATGCAATCGGGGTTGTTTTTCCAGCGAGGCTCCCCCCAGATGGCGAAAGTAAAAGTGCACTGTCGTAAAGATGCTCAGCTGTTCTGATTTCTCCGTCAAGCCAGGTGCGGTTGTTTTGAGCTTAGCAGACAGGCGAACGCAACGAAAAGTGGAAAAACAATGACTAACACAGTGAAGGTATGAACATCAAGCTTCCCGCAGCGCTATCTTGGCGAGGCGGCTGCCGCTGCCGCCGCCACCGCCGCCGCCGCCTCGCCGTAAAGCGAGACTTCTGTGTGTGCGGGCCGAGGGCTCTTGCAATTGCAAGTGTGGTATTTCCCCCACAGACCCCCAGGGCGGCCGAGAAAACCTTTGTTCGACCTGCAATGACTCATTTAATCATCCAAAACGGTATGGAACACATTAATTAACTGAAAAATGTTGCATAGTATGCCTTTAATATAATCAATTTTATTTATACAACTCTAGTCGTAGCTATGTAGCAATTTGAACTAGTTTGGTAACTATACTAAAAACAAACCTAGGATTATTTTTATTCACCTCTATTAATGATGAAAACTGTGTTTTTTTATACAACCATAGAATTTTTTTCCACATTAGGTGGGATTCCTCTAGATGTGTAGCGTGCCATTTTCTCTCCAATTTCCTAATATTGTGCTTCAAAGAACGCAGCTCCAGATTAAACAAGGGAGACAGCTTCCTGTGAATAATCACCTTCTTTTACAAGGGGGCTATGTTATCTAATGCAAAACGCAACAAGGAAACGATACCGTCAACAGAAGCGTCAATTTGTGAATGAGAAGAAACAACATTGCTGCCATCTGCTGGGCATTTCTGTGATACTGAGGAAATTAAAAGGGGGGCAGACTCTTTAAAGTTTGATACAGCATTATCTGAAAAAGATTTACTATAATGAAACCTCATTTTGGGGGATGAGAACTCAGTTAAATTGAACTCAAATGTCAGGACAAGGTCCAAAGTATGAAAGCAAGAAAGTGTCGGTTTATGCACATTTTGAGTAAAACCAGTTGAATCTAGGTTAGTATTAAAGGCTACATTAAGGTAAACACATTCAGTGGCTACATGAATGTTACAGTCCCCCAATATGATAACCTTGTCAGTGTTTAACACTAAATCAGATAAGTAGTCTGATCTAAAAACTAAGGGCCTGGTGGATGATACAAAACAACAAACAGAAGTGGCTTTATCACTTTATTACTGCTCCAATACGTGAAGCTAATCTCTGTGGCTCTGTGCTAGCTAAGAGGCAGCTATCTGCTGGTTTTTCAACAGCATGGAGCCAGGCCTCCATACCTCCACACTCCAATTCCGAAATGAGGGAATCAATGAAATAACATAGGAAGAACACTGATATTTAAGAAATCTGCCTAGTGACTTTTTTGTTGTCATTATATAAGTCACACCCCACCTAGGAAAGTCTTGCTTTTTTCTTGATCTTACTCAAATTGACACCCTGCCACCAAATTCTATTGTATTTCTAGTATTTGTGAGTTAGCTCTGTCTGGAAGATCATCACCTCTCCAACACCTTGACTTTCAAGCATCTTTCTCTAAAGCTGTTTGCAACTTTCAGGAGTTGGCAGTTGTTTTTTGGTGGCTTCTTTTTGAACATTAAGTCTTTTCTTTGGGGGCGGGGGGTGGATTTGGCTTTTTTCGGACAGAACCCTTTTTTCTGGTTATCTAGACACACAACAAGCTTTGTTTTTTTTTTGGTATAACAAAATCTGGGAGCTTTTGGGTTTTAGTGTTTTCATTTGCTGGGGTCCATTTATGTAAAACAGCCCCAATGAGGTATGGAACCCCAATGAGGTATGGAACATTGTGAGGGAAAATTGCAGTACCACTCCGGTCCATCAGGTGGCGGCAAGAAGACAGCAGTCAATCAGACAAAGCAGAGAAGTTGTATCCGTATCTTGAAGTTGTATCCGGCAAAACAGTAGGACAACGCGCAACTGATTGTGTTACATCTCCTTAACCCCCCTTTACACTGCCCCCAACCCATTTCTCACTGCTGGGCTCCATTCTATTCTACTCCTGTTGGTATATAAATAAATAAAAATAAAGCACAGCTTGGTTCTGCCTTGGCAGCATGGGGACCGCAGTTTGTGGGGTGTGTGACAGAAGTGGAAGGTAGATGTGACTCATCTTTAAAGGTTTATGAGTATATTTTTTCCTCAGCCAGGGTGAGAACAACGAGGATGATTTTAAAGTACAGTATTAATTTTGATCACAGCAAAATCATTTCTATATAGGTTAAAGGTTATACACACTGAGTATCTCTCCTCCTCCTCTTTCTCTGCTATGGAAAGCGAGCCTGTTCTGCGGCACTCACTCACACACACACACACAAACACACACACACACACACACACACACACACACACACACACACACACACACACACACACACGCAGGTGAAACAGTTTATAATTAACTCCAAACGGCGAAAACTTCCAGCCAAGATTTTCACATTTGATCTGTTATTCCCCACTAACTTAGTGAACGGTTTATAATTATATTTCTGCCGCGATGAACAGATCCAGCCTGCGGGAAATCACAAACGGTCTGAATGACTAAATGGTGCAGGGGCGGGGGTTATTGATGCAGTCTTCCCGGTGTGACCAGGTTGTCAGCGGTCTCTGCCGCTCCCACCAAGTCTGAGCAGAATTCAAATTGGTGCATAATCTTGATGAACTGACTACACAGATGAAGTTTGGAGGTTTACCTTCTCACCTAAAAACATGTTGTTGTTTTTTTTATATAAATTAAGGTTATATAATCAATAGGTTTGTAAACTTCTCATCTCCTTACTGCTCCTTACTCCACCCTTGTGGCGGAGAAATGTTTATTGCTGCATGCAACCCTGTCCCCTCAACAAACCCCAGGAAAGAAGAGCAAAGTACTGGGTCGCTTGAGCGTCCAAAGACCCAAGAAAGCAAAGCCCCAGGAAGGTGAAATTAGCCAGGTATATGTATATGGAAACAACACCCGGTATTTGAAAACCCCCGAGTTTCTCAAAAGCCCCAGGCTTTTGATTGGCAATGGAAAATGAGGCTAATGACATGGGATGTATTTGTGTAAAATCATATGGTCTCACTAACAGCTGACAGGATGATTTATCTTTATTTGTACAAATGTAATTATAGTAAAAATATGAAACACAAGCAAAGCAGAATATGCATTGTTAAACATTAGCACAAGTAAAAGGTTTTTTCTCAAAGGACACTCTGGACATCAGAGGTAGAGGGCCTAATGTGCAAACTCCTGCATCATCTCCCACCAGAATCCTCCCTCATCCCCCACCAACTAGCCCACACTAGTTGGTGGGGGATGCCCACATGTAAGCTGTGAGTTTCAGTAAAAGGGAACACAAGCTGCTGGACTCAAACAATTCCAGCTATCCCCTTCTCCACATTTAGTTTGAAGCACTTGTAATGAAACACTATTTTTATTAGATGGAGGGATTATCAGACAACATTATATACCATCTCACCTTAATTCCTTAGCAGGGAAAAATAACTTTCAGACTTATTAAAAAATTATTCAGAATCTGAGTCAGAATCAATTGACAGTTCTTTGTCCAACATTGTGTTTGCTAAATTTTCAGTACTCATTTTAAGCAGAAGTCTGTCAGCATTACACATTATGACAATATTTGTCCATGCTGCCTTGCAAAAGTTCAGCAAATATTGTCATAACAGTAGTATATCTTTTGTCACTGTAGGTGACCCCACAGATCTTTTGACAGTTTTAGTTCTAGCCTCAGTCCAAACGTTATTATCGTCATCTGGGGAATTCAGTCTGGTCTAGTGGACAGTCCAGAGTCTACCCTGCCTCTCATGCAATGACCGCTGAGTAGACACATGGAACTATTTTCAAAAAAACAGATGTCTAAAAAATATTCCAAAAGTACACAGTTTAAAAATTTGCCATTTAGCACAATCATGTCTTTTTTTCACATTTAAAAATATATATATATAATTTATTTTATCAATTATCTATTGCCTGTACTTATTTTTTTTTCTTTTATCTCTTTTTTGTATAGCCTATTTAACAAGTGCTACAAATTTTCACCAAGGAGAAAAAGAAAGCTACTTAAAAGAATCGTTTCTTATATATAAAGTGCTATCTTTTGTTGTTGGCTCATCTCTTTTTAACACTAGCAGAATGTGTTAGATGACCTAACACTCATGCTTCATTACCTTAAAACATTGGATAACTGTAAATACTGCTCCAATACATCTAAACTAATTGTCAAGTATCAAGTTTGACTTGAGCATATGATCATTTGACCCTTAAATCTTGCCTACAAGTAAAGCACCTAATGCCTGTTAGGGCTGAGTGTTCTGTCTTACAGCACATCTCTGTCTTCATGTGTCACACAGGGACATATTAAGATTGCAAGTACACATATTTGCCAGAGGCAGCACAACAGACTACATGTAATACGTTGTTTGCTGCATGTTCTGTTTTGTAGCCTGCAGTGTTATTATTGGTAATGTTTTGTGAAACATCCCAATCACTTGTGTATTACATCGCAATTCAATGTAATTGAGCATGGTCTATAGTGAAAGAATAAAAACAAAACACAACAACTATGCCAACAATGTGAGCAAATTTAGATTCTCCAAGCACAGACATACCCTGTAAAGTATTCCACAAAAGTGTACAGACTCTTGGTAAAAATACAAGGCTCATCAATTAAAACTTATTCCACGTATAATGTTACATTTATCCCTTAAAATCCAGCTGAAATGAACATACCAGTTAGGAAGAAATACAAAGTTTGCAAAAACTTGGGTACATAACTATGCACACCCTTAACTAAAATGTTGCCCGCTATGTGTTTTTCAGAGGTCCTTAAATCTAAAAGAATGTGAGGATGTCTTTTGTCCATAGCTCTCTTTTAGATAGATCTTTTGGCAGATGTAGTTCTAGACTCTGGGTGGGCCAGATCAAAAATGTTATCTTCATCTAGTAAATCCAGTCTTGATTAGCAAACTGTCCACATTTCACTGTAGGTATAATGTTCTTTTGGTGATGTACAGAGCTGCTATTTTGTTTTTATCTTCAGAAATTGTGCCCTAAAATTCCAGATTGATTCTATCCAAGAGCTTTCAAAATATTTAAATCAAGGCTTTAGATTTTCAATTCTACTCCTTTGTCCAAAACGTTGGAGGAAAGTTGTGAGTTTGTGAGCTAAACATTTCACTTTTGTTCCATCCCTGTCTACCTGCCTGCCTTCTTAGCATTTTCATGCAACTTGCTTGCCTGACTGAAGAGTTTTTTTGTTAAAAATATTGAATACTGGAATGCCAGAATTGAATAATTATTTTTCAGGGAGATTGTAGTTTAACAGTGTGCACACTTATGCGACTAGATTATTGAAGCTTTTATATCTTTGCATTTATCACTAACATTGTTTGTTTTCCAGTTGAATTGCACAAATTATTCACTACATGAAATGAATAAATAAATGTGAAATGATTTCACTTAGTCATATTTTTAAAACACAAAACCTGACATTTTAAAAAGGATGAAAGCTTTTAAATTCACTGCATTAATTTTCACAACTTTTAACATTGGGGCCTATTTTTCTCACTCTAGCGATTACTATCTAATGTAGAACAGATTACTGGATCAATATGTGCTTCTGTTCTTTTTGTCTGTCTTGTTGTGTCTCTGCTCCGTCTTCTGTAACCCCCAGTCGGTCGAGGCAGATGACCATTTATACTGAGCCCGGTTTTGCTGGAGGTTTTTCCTTCCGGTTAATGGGGAGTTTTTCTTTCCACTGTCGCTTCATGCTTGCTCAGTATGAGGGATTGCTGCAAAGCCATGGACAATGCAAACGACTCTCCCTGTAGCTCTACGCTTCTCCAGGAGTGAATGCTGCTTGTCGGGACTTTGAAGCAATCAACTGGTTCCCTTATATAGGACATTTTTTACCAATCTGTATAATATAATTGAATTTGACTTTGACATGTTTCATAAATTGGAGCTAGCTATATAAATAAAATTTAATTGAATTGAATTGACTTAATAATCCCATCTATTTGATCCAGCATAGAGTTACTGTACATATTCGTTCTTGTAAAAGTATTGTTCTAGAAGCAAATTCAAGTTTTGTAAACTAATACTTTCAGGAAGGTTTAAAGTCTGCTGAAATGATGAAAGCAGTCTGTGTGTTTGCACTTGAAAGGCAAAAAGTGTATCTAATGTAGTTTAACAGTCCCCGTGACACTTGTCTACTGTGTGCCTCATCGCATCAATGCAGGATGAGTTAATCTTACTCATGCATAACTCTGCATTATGACAGCCCTCATATCCATCTCCCTTATGTTTCAGTGCCCGTTCCGGGTTTTTGTTTTTAGTTGTTACCTGCTGTGAAACTGGGGATTATTTTCCACTGAACAGAAGCCAAAGGGGAAATTAAATCTTTCTGACAGTTGGATCCTGATTAAGAGTGTTATATATGCTAAAGGGAAGAATCTCTTACTAGAGACTAGATGCTGGATAGTTAAGTTAATACTTTGTGAGCGCTGTGCAGAAACAAAAATCAGGATGGTATTTGTTTTAATTAGGCTATACTGTTCCCGTTAAATTCTCGGGATCATAGTTAATTAAGCTTTCACAGTTTTTCATTCGTCATTTAGTGTCTCTTTTTAAAATCCAACGACTTATTATACAACGTTTGAAGAGCCTTACAAACTTTGATGAGCTATAGGATGAAGCTTTTTTGGATGGGATTGGTTGTGCTAATTTGTACAAGAAGGATGACCTTTTTTTTGCTTTTGAGTTTTCTATGGAACGTGTTATTTTCTTGCAATTCCAACCCGGACATGAGCCTGCAATGTCAAATGATACCCAATAGTATGCCTGTGCTGGAGAAAAAGGGGGACATTATCTTGGGGGGGCTCTTCTCCCTTCATGACATGGTGGAGGAGCAAAGGCTGCCTTTTACCTCCCAGCCTCATCGAATTAAATGCACCAGGTAAGATATTTCTGACTTGGAACTGGTAGTTCAGTGTGTAAAAAAATATCAATCATTCTGATGAAGTGGTGCCTTCATGCTGTTTTTTTTAAATCAATACTCTCTTCAACTAGGTTTAATTTCAGAACTTTCCGTTGGATGCAAACTATGATCTTTGCAATTGAAGAGATCAACAATGAGGGGAAACTTCTTCCTAACATCACAATCGGATATAAGATCTATGATTCGTGCAGTACACCACATAAGGCATTGAAGGCGGCTATGGAGTTAATGGGGAGTGAGGAGGGCTCAGAGGTTGAACAAAAGACTCAAAATTACAGCGCTTGTAATGGAAGTGTGCCAGTGGTGATAGGAGATGGGGGCTCCACTCAGTCTCTCGTTGTGGCTCGTTTCCTGGGAGTCTTCATTGTGCCACAAGTAAATACATGTTGCACTATGACTTTGAAAATTATTCCTATTCATTGAACATTTTTATATTTTTCACATTTTAACCTCAAGCTTTAATGTATTTCCCTGGGATTATATAAAGGAACAACTGAAGGTAGTCAATAACTGTGATATGTAAGAAGGTGATAACACACTTTTTAAAAGTTTTTACTAATACAAATCTGAAAACTGCAACATGCGCATGCAGCAACACCCAATCTCTCTGGTCCTTTTGAAGAAAAAGATATCCCCACAGCATGATGCTACCACCATGTTGCACTGTGTAACACAGGGTGATTTGCAATTCTGTTTTCTGGCAACATAGTGTTTTGCTTGTTGCAGTTATGTTTCTCTTAGTATACACTAAAATAACAAAACAAAAACATTGTATATCCAAGTTTTTGGTTGTTACACGGCCAAATGTATAAAACAATGTATAAGACAGCTTATACACCACATGCATCCCCAACAAGAAGTTTATTTGCTTTTAATTATCAGTTGAGGGATTTACAAAAGGGCTCCATTCGATTGTCTAAGCTTCATATTGTTTTATAATCAAATCCTGCTTTACACTTCTTCACAACCTGATCCTTGACCTGTCTGGTGTACTATTTGGACTTTATCACGCTGTTTGCTGTAATCTAAAGGGGTATCAGATTAAAGTGGGTTTGTAGCGAATACTTTTATAACTCTCCATTTATCTTAAGTTCTGATCATTTTACAGATCAGCTATTTCTCCAGCTGTGCCTGTCTAAGTGACAAAAATGAGTTTCCTGCCTTTTTAAGGACCATGCCAAGTGACTTTTTCCAGGTTAGAGAGAGTAACACAAATACACTTAGGTAAAATATTTTAAAAAAATTCTATGTTCGTTAAATAATGAACACATTTCTCACTTCTCTATCCCTCTCTGCCCAGGTAGATGCTTTGGTTCAACTCGTTAAGCATTTTGGCTGGACGTGGGTTGGTTTGATTGCAGGTGATGATGCCTATGGTCGTGATGGAGCAAACATCTTTGTTAATAAGGTAAGTCAAAAAATTATGAAGTACACATATGAATAAAAAAATTTTTTGTGGAAATTAACATACAAATATAGTCTGCTATGCATATGCTGTGTTTTTTTTTTTCTTCCAGGTCACAAAGTTGGGTGTTTGTGTTGCATTTTATGAAATTATCCCTAAGAACAGTCAGCAGACAGAAATTTTATCCATCATTTCCACCATCCGCTTGTCTGGGGCAAATGTGATTCTTGTATTTGCTGTGGAACAAGATGCAGCAGCATTATTTGATGAGGTACAAAGGTATGATACTTTCAGTTTGACTCTCCTGGAAACCAGTTATAAATAGAATACACTTGTAGTGCTTTTATCTTTATTCCTATTGAATTTAGAAGTGGTCTTACTGGGATACAGTGGCTAGCCAGTGAAGCTTGGAGCACAGCAGCTGTGCTTTCCACCCCTAAAAAGTACCACCACATCCTCCAAGGTACAGTTGGCTTTGCCATTCAGCATGCAAAAATTCCTGGATTGCAAGATTTTCTGCTTCGTTTGAATCCGTCAAGATTGGATGCCCACAAAGATCCCTTCCTTGTGTCCTTCTGGGAAGAGGTGTTTCAGTGCAGCCTGAGTGTACAAACTGAAAGTCAGGAACATGAAGCAGAGATTAAGCCTCCATGCTCTGGAAAAGAAGACCTCAGGAGCGTGACAAACATCTATTCAGATGTGTCACAGCTAAGAATTTCCTATAATGTCTATAAAGCAGTGTATGCTTCTGCTTATGCTCTAAAGGCTATGAAAAGCTGTGTGGAAGGAAAAGGACCTTTTCTTCAGAAGTCCTGTGCAGATCAAGACATCATTCGACCTTGGCAGGTGTTATTATATATGTTTAAGTTACTCACTGCAGTTTAAGATGTCTTCGTTTACTTTTTCTACTCACATACACCTTCTTTCTTTAGTTACTTCATTACCTTAAGCAAGTGCGTTATTCAAATTCATTTGCAAATGAAATTACATTTGATGAGAATGGCGACCCTGCGGCCTTGTATGATCTGGTTAACTGGCAGATGAACACTAATGGAGAAATTGAGTTCATCAACATTGGCAAATTTGATGGTACAACCACAGTTGTTGAACAAAAACTTCACATCCATGAAGAAATAATTTTGTGGAATGGCAACAAAACCAGGGTAAAAATAGTCAAAATGTATGTGTGATTTGTAGACTCTTTCAGTGGATGAAAAGTTTATCTTAGATTTTTTTTTTTGTGCAGGTTCCCTTGTCAATATGCGGCACTATTTGTCCTCCTGGCACACGAAAGGCAATGAGACCTAACTTTCCAGTCTGCTGTTATGACTGTGTGGCATGTACACCTGGGGAGATCAGCAATTACTCTGGTAAGACATGAACCACCGGCCCATTGTCCTTGACACTTTCACCCATGTCAGGCTCAGTCTGGTGACTGCTATGTCTAGTGACCTTTCTGATGTCCCTGCTTCAGGAGTAGTTTAGCACAAGAAATGTGACAGTTGTAGCTCATGACCTGAATACATCTGTGTAATGTCCGCCCAGAGATATTTGCTTCACTCAACTGTCCTTTTTTATGTATACAGCACTCTGTGAACGGCCAGGATCTTTAGAAATTACCTTTTGTATCTTACCATCCATGTGGAGGGTGTTGATGTGTAGCTCAGCTGTTATGTTCGCTGTCCTTCCCAGGATTTTGCAGGAATAACAAAACAATTCTCTATTTTTTTTCTGTTTTATGTAATATAAATATTTTCTGGTAATCTGAGTGTTTGGTTTTCATTAACATTAAATCAACAGAAAAAAGTGTTGATATTGGTCAGTCTATTGTAGAAGGTTAGCGTTTTGAAATAAGTTACTGAAATAAATTATAATTTTATTGATATTCTAATTTATCTAGACCTGTATACAGGTGCAACAAAAAAGCTGAATGCATCAAAGCTGAGGCATTTTTATCTTTTCTATAGATGCCATCGAGTGTAAGCAGTGCCCACCAGAGTTTTGGTCCAATGCTGATAGGACCACATGCATCCCCAAACGGGTGGAGTTCCTCTCTTTTAGAGACACCATGGGCATCACCCTAGTTGTTATTTCTATAATTGGCACACTCAGCACCTGTATTGTGGTCCTTATATTTTACTGCCACAGAACCACACCCATTGTCAGAGCTAACAACTCTGAGCTGAGCTTCCTGCTGCTCTTCTCCTTGACTCTATGCTTCTTGTGTTCTCTTACCTTTATTGGCCAGCCATCCAAGTGGTCCTGCATGCTGCGACACACAGCATTTGGGATAAGCTTTGTTCTTTGTATCTCCTGCATCCTGGGAAAAACAATAGTTGTACTAATAGCCTTCAAAGCAACACTTCCAGGCAGCAATATTATTAAATGGTTTGGACCTGCACAGCAAAAGGCCATCATCACTATTTGTACTCTTACCCAGGTAAAGACGCTGTGTTTTTTTTTTTTTTTTCAAAACCAATAACCTGGGAAGAATTTGCTAAATGTTTGAGTAATACATCTTTATTTCTCTGCAGGTCATCATTTGTACAGTGTGGCTGCTTGTTGCTCCCCCCACTCCACGGCAACTGATACCACATGAGAAAGCCTTTGTCATTCTATTATGTGATGAAGGCTCATACATTGCATTTGCTTTGGTTCTGAGCTACATTGGACTACTGGCATTCATTTGTCTCTTCTTGGCCTTTCTGGCCAGGAAACTTCCCAACAGCTTCAATGAGGCCAGACTCATCACTTTCAGTATGTTGATTTTTTGCACCGTGTGGATAGCATTTATTCCTGCCTACATAAGCTCTCCGGGGAAGTATGCAACAGTCACAGAAGTGTTTGCAATCCTAGCCTCCAGTTATGGATTGTTGGGTTGCATCTTTGCCCCAAAGTGTTACATGATCCTACTCAGGCCAAAAAAGAACACAAGGAAACACCTGATGTCCAAAGCTCCCTCCGGCAAATTTTAGGTTTTAAACGTCTTGGTTTCCGTCAAAGCACTGAATATA
Organism: Fundulus heteroclitus; assembly: GCF_011125445.2. Lineage (NCBI taxonomy): Eukaryota > Metazoa > Chordata > Actinopteri > Cyprinodontiformes > Fundulidae > Fundulus > Fundulus heteroclitus. The sequence goes on along the minus strand of NC_046378.1, from coordinate 25,224,359 downwards.
AGTGAAAAAGAAAGTGGTTGTAGAGACATTTTACCACCAGATGGTAGCAGTGAGCTATTAAAACTAATTTATTCTGTGGATTTTAAAAACAAGAGGAATTTCCTCCGGTACTCCTGCCTTACTCCACCACCAACCACACTAAGAACCTGCAAGACTTCAGAAATCAGTCTCATACAAATTAAAGAAGATGAACCTCCACCAAAATAAGTCAAAAAATGAAAGACATCACAGAGCTGATTCTTACTGGGATTTGGAAGCAGTCTCTATGCTTTTTTCACAGAACAGAGAATGATGAGACCCAAAATGTTGGAGGTACACAATGGAGAAATCCCAGCTTCCCCTGGTTAATTGAATCATCATCCTCCAGAGGCGTTAACATGCAAACATCACGCCTGGCTGTTCCATACATTAACAAACCAAATTCTGTGACATTTTCCTGCTTTCCCCAGCTGCATTAATACTGACAATGGTTATCCTAGACTGATGGATTGTTGGCGTTTGTGTATCACTAGTGTCCAAGGAATAGGCAGGAGGAAAGTGGGAAAAGCTTTCTTAATTGACAATCATTCATTTGAAACCTTAACTTAGTGGAACTTGTGCATCTTTATTTATTTTCTTCTTGTGAAAACATAACAGCTATGGAGCAGTAGATGGATTTGTGTTTGTGGTCCAAAGTGTGCAACAATTAGAAATGTCAATTAACACTATTAAGATATATTTGTTTGCTTTATTCTCAAAAACTAGAATAGATATATTTAGAAACTAGAATAGATAGATTTCTTCAAAGAAATGAAAGGATTGTGAAATTACGGACACAGAAAATACATACAGCCTTTCAAACTTTTTTAAGAAGGTGAATAGTGTGAAGGTGTTGAAATGGAAGATTAAATAAGAAATTTTACTTTTGTGTACTCAGTCTCATCTGTTCAGATATGGGGGTGAGCACAGTAATGGTGAAGCTATGGTTTTCCTAAGTAAAATGTTTAGAACCTTTCAACCTAAGACCCAGAAGGCAGAATATGATTAGATATCATATTAGATTAGACATATGGTATGATACTTTGAATATAGATAAACAAAAACAGAGAGCTCATACTGCTACTCACATGTTTAAGCAGGCCTGTTAATAATATCAATGCATTTTCTCTGTTAACATCTGGTTTATTTTAACAAGGTCAAAAGCATGGCTTCAGCTTAATAGAGTGCATTAAGGAAGACATTTGTCAGGCTGTTAATGCTGTTTCATTTGCTACCGTTTACATTCTGCCTCTGAAATCTACTTCACAATTATAATGCTTGGGATTTTTTTCCTCCCACCTAATTCTGAAGTGTTTTTAAATAACATCAGCAATTCCACCAAAGAAAACATTAAAAATTAGCATATTGTGTCTCTGTTTAGCTGAGTGCAATATTTATTTATGTATATTGACACCGGAAAAGCAGAAGAAAACGGACGGACGGACGGACGGAAGTTATTAATGTGAGATAAGACATTTAACTGAAGCAAAACAATCCTGTATGCTGGCAATTTATTAGTCATGAACACTGAAGGTTGCACAGTGGCGCAGTGGGTAGCGCTGTTGCCTTGCAGCAAGAAGGTCCTGGGTTCGAGTACACCCCTGGGTCTTTCTGCATGGAGTTTGCATGTTCTCCCTGTGCATGCGTGGGTTCTCACCGGGTACTCCGGCTTCCTCCCACAGTCCAAAAACATGACTGTTAGGTTAATTGGCTTCTCCAAATTGTCCTTAGGTGTGAATGGTTGTTTGTCCTGTTTGTCTCTCTGTGTTGCCCTGCGACAGACTGGCAACCTGTCCAGGGTGTACCCCGCCTCTCGCCCAGTGAACGCTAGAGATAGGCACCAGCAACCCCCGCGACCCCATGAGGGATTAAGTGGTTTGGAAAATGGATGGATGGTGTCTCTGTTTAGCTGAGTGCAATATTTATTTATGTATAAAAGCAGAAGCAGAAGAAAACGGACGGACGGACGGACGGAAGTTATTAATGTGAGATAAGACATTTAACTGAAGCAAAACAATCCTGTATGCTGGCAATTTATTAGTCATGAACACTGAAGGTTAATTCAGAATTGCATAGTTGGATCAGCAGATAGACATATATTGTATTAACAACTTCATAGTTGCATTAGAATCTAAAGGTTAATTTATTAATTATACAATTCCAAAAGTGAGGCTCATAAATTATATAGAATCTTAACACAGAATAATATAGTTCAAGTGTCTATTTTTGGTAATTTGGATAATTAAGACTGATTAAAACCCCAAATGTAATTTATCGGAAGATTTTGAAAATTCAGACCAACAAAAACCACAACAAGAAAATATGTTCATATAGTGTTATGTCAGGGTTTGGGTTATGGTCTACACAACCATGTAGAAGATGTTGACTTGACAGTTGTCTTGCATACATCCACTGACATTCTCCACAAGGAACATAAGCCACAAAAGGGCCTTTTAAAAGGCCTGTTTTAAAAGGCCCTTTTGTATCTCCAAAAAAAAGTATCTCCACAGGGGTCCATATATGTTTTATATTGATGGAAAGCTGAGTGGAAGGAAAAAAAAAATTGTGAAAAAATGTGCACAATGCAACAAGGAAATCTGCAGCCTTGAGTGTACTGGGATGCAAAGGCCATTAAAGAGCTTGAGGGACATTCACAAGACAAGGCCAGTGGCTGAGTGCTTCAAGACCCACTACACACAGATGTATCTAAGATATTTATATATTTATATATTGCTCATGTGATCAAAGTCCTCGATTCATATGAAGATAAATTCTAGAGTTCATTTACTATGTTCATTAATGCTACTTTGGCAGTCTGCATAAGGCTTATCAACAGATATAAGCATGAAAAAGCGGAAACATTAAGACATCTCTGGTAGCAGAATGGCTTAACAAAAGGTACAGTTTTAGCCCCTGTCCTGGATAAGAAATGTCTGTGTGTGGTGGATCTTGAAGCTCTGATTCCAGTCGCAGTCAAAGCTTTGTGAATCTCCCTAAATTCTATAATGGGCTTTGCTTCAGTCCTCCCAAGGCTCCCTGTTGTTTGTCCTAGTTTAGCTATCACACTTTTTCTTTCCATTTATCTTCCCTTTAATGTGAACTCAACACTCTCCGAACAGCTAGTTTCGAAAACAAAGACGTTTTGTGGCTTTGCTTTCTTGTGGAGGGCGTCAATGACAGCTGTCAAGTCAGCAGTCTTTCGCACAGTTGTTTTGGGCATAAGGTGGCCATAACTTTCCTGTAATAAAAATCATATTTAAGTTGTTTTTATATAGTATACAAATTTGATTACATATTAAGTTTTGAATTTTCATTAGCTGTAAACGATAGCAATCATGTGTGTTGAATCTATATGAAGATATTCTAATTCACTGAGATATGCCTTTCGAAAGAAAAGCCTGAAAGACGATGCAGATATAAAAGCTAAGGCAACTTCTGGCACTAAAAAAAAAAGCTGTGCAAGCAAGCAGGTGCAGGACCACAAACCAATCACCTCCACCGCATTTCTCATTGATGCAGAAATTCAAGCAAAGGATCCAGCTCCAGGTATTGAGTGCATAGACATACATTTAAGTATATACATTTTAGTATACATATTTCTTACTTTATTGTTTAAATGTAATTTTATAAGTAACTACTTTTATGATATGCATTGGGTAAACCATAAACATAAATCAATAAAATATATATTTATATAAGTACATGAATTTCACTTTTTGTTTCACTAAGTGATTGAGAAACAGATAGCTAATTTTCAACAATTAATGAACATCTTTTTCCATATTAAAATATATTTTTTTATTTGAAGACGCATGTACATATCAATACAGTATTAATTACATTAGATGGATCTATTTATCTTTATGTTTTACCCTGTATTGTTGATTACCAAATATGAATTACAATTAAGTGAAGACACTCTGGTTAGTTAGTGGTAATTCTTGAAAATCTTAATTATTTGGACATTTGATACTCATCATCAACTCATTTTTGTTGAAAAGAGATCCACAGAATACTAAAGGCCTGTCTCAGTGAAAAAGAGGCTTGTTTCTTCCAAGTTTGTTTGATAGAGTATAGTCTTTGTCGACAGACTTCTCAGAAGTGATTGGTTTGAATATTTTCCTTTAAATTTTTGGTCCCTTTCTTTTATGTTTCTTTTCTTTCTTTTTTTGCTGGCCTAATCTAGCCAGCAGCATTCCTGCTAATTCACATCTAACACTACCTCTGTTTAGTTTGACCCCCATACCTTTGGGATTAATCATTTACAGCACTGGGGTAATTTGTCTCCAATAAAATGAACCAGAGAATCCTTTACACTCATAAAAATGGAAATATCAGAATGTGTTTACTTTTTGTTGCTTTTAACAGTCCTGAGAGCAAGAAAATGCTCTGTCTTTAGGAAATAGCAGAGACTTCATGGAGAAAATACTAAAAGCAGTCCCCAAAAGCTAACATCTCATGTAGCTTGATACATTCTCATTTTATTTATTCCCTACAGTGTCTACATTATGGCTGTCAAGGCTCGCCTTATAACACACGATAGTACAATCGTACTTAATATTGTGATAATGTGGTCTCATTATCACCAAGCCTGTTAGTGGGTGAGATGTACTTGGCATCAGTACCTATCTAAAATGGTCCATAGAAGGAACAGTAGGGATTATATGGCTGGTTGGCAAAGGTTGGTTAATTAGTTTGATTCAACAAGATTAGCCACTATCGCTCACTATCGAAAGGTGTTAGAATTCTTGCATCTTTGTTTGCACAGTGCAGACGGTCAGGGGAGTCCACGCTGAACCCCGGTCCACCTCCAGAAGAAACAATCTGCATGTAAGTATGTGAACTGGACTGCAAACCAATTGAATCATGCCACGTGATCTGATTAATTATTACCTGGAGAACATAAGCCACCTGGCTGCATGATGGGAAGGGTTTCTGCTCTCAATGACTTGGAGCTCATCCCCAGAGATAAACTGTCGAAATACGAGTGGAAAATGTAAAAACATGCTCAGCTCTGATTGCTATAATTCCAATTAAGATTTTTAAAAGACTAGGAAAAATCTTTGTCATGCCGATTTTTATTAAAATGTAAATGTAAAAAACAGTTACAATTTTTTACCCAATTGGTATTCATTTCAATATGTTTGTATTTTCTTTTAAAAGTATTTCTTATTTTCTATCAGAAACAAACTTCTTGGATGAATTAAAATGATTTGAAATAAAAATGTATCAGGTGTATGAATATGACTTTGCACTGTTTAATGGAAATTGAATTTCCTGATTGCTTTGACTTCTTTTGGTGAGATAGTTTGTCACACAGAGCAAAAATTGTTTTGCAAGCATACCATAGAGTTTCAGTTGTGGACATGCATGACCCCCAAATTCCCCAAATCTCAATCCAATCCATCCTCACGGTTTTTAGGATTCACAGGATTTTAATGCACAGATATATTCCATTACCTTTATTCTGTTTATCTCAGAGAAATGTTTCTTTTTACCACAATGGAATTAATCATTTTTAATATCAGCTCTTAGAGGTAGCTTCTCCTTCCCATTAGATATTATGTAAGATAAAATGGGATCACAGTGAAGGTGAGCCCCACAGAAACTGAAGCAGAGACCAATGAGCTCAACCCTAATCACACAAATCACCAGAGAACACTTGGTCATTCCTGTTGTATAGACCATCAAATAATTAGAAGTTTAGTAATTTATTTTTAAGCTGGCATGGCAACAGTAATGACCCCGACTTTTGTATAGGACATGGCATGTAATGTTAATGAGATGGTAAATCTCTTTTCTGGTGGGGGGGTGTAAAAAATAAGTGGAAAGATAAGCATTTTGACAATGTGCAATGGAAAGATGATAATAATACATGGTTTCTTCCAGTGACAAACATGGACGATAGCAAATCTTCTCTGAGTTACTAACTTACACGAGTGTTACATAGAGGTTTATTTTAGGTCGCAATCACTGTAGCATTGCACTAAACCATGGTCTGGAAGCATAATTAAAAGGGTTCTCCATTATTGCACACATTTATGGACAGTTTGAGATGTTTGCTGTGGTAAATATTTAGTGCCTTGAATAAAGTAAACAATTAATAGATTAGATCTCATTTCCAGATGACAATAACAATGGAAACATGTCAACTATATTTAGTGTAATGTATAAAACATATCTTGGACAGTTTTTCTATTTTTTTTATTGACAGTTTAAAATGTGACTCATTATTTAAATCAAGTGTCACTTCAGTTTACAGTTCCAGTTTTCATGCCTTCTTTCCTATTATTTGATACCAAACAAGAATCCGTAACCTCAGGGCCGAAGTTGTAAAATCTCAAGCATAATTGCTAATGTAAGTTTGCCTAGCAGCCATCCAAACAGTAAAGATCAGCATTCTGACAGTGATTAGCTGAGCTTTATTAAATTTCTCTGAAAATCCCCTTGCTTGGAATGCCAGGAGAATTCAGAGACAGGCCAGCAATAAAAAGCAGTAATACTCTCACCACCAACATTAATGCACATAATGATCTCCAGTTGTCCATAACCATTCTTTCTTGCAGTCTCTCTCTGCCTCTCCCTCTGCAGGGTGAGACAAAGGCAAGCACAGCAAAAACCTCAGCACCTGATAAAATAAGGATAAACTAAAAACACAAACAGTGTGCAGCCCCTACCCCTTAAGGAATTCTACATAAAAAAGAGCGAAGTTTTGAATCTGTAGGGCCTTAAATATATACATTTGAAAGGCAAAATATTAAAGTGAAAATTATGTGAAAGGGTAATATAAAATAAAACACAAATTTCAGATTATAACCTCTTCAGTATATATATATATATATATATATATATATATATATATATATATATATATATATATATATATATATATATATATATATATAGGATTGGACTTGGCTGGGGCTGCTTCCTGATGCCCTGACTTCACTAAATCATCTTTTAAATGTTACAATACCAGCAGATGACAGCAGACATTTTTTACTGTTTTATTAGATGAACAACCTCATCAATTAAACTCCACACTGCTATTAATTTAAAAAGGTCCCCCTTAAGTAAATTGAGTTGAACAGAATCAGCAGAGTGCATGTTATAGCTATTGGGTCTCGTGATTTTCAGTTACTCTACATACTAGTAAATTTTTTGCCATGTTGAAATTACTTCAATCAAAAACAGTAATTACTCCGGTTAGTGATGTTGGAAAGCCCTCATTTAGCTAATAATTAATATTATAATTTACATTAATAAATGACATGGTTTAAAGTGATTACTCTTTACTAAAGCATGAGGAGATTTTAAAATAATTATTTTGAGCATGTTGGCTTATGCAGTAATATAACAACAGAGTATGTTTGTAAGAACTCTGGCCATTTTAGTTGACTGCTAGTCCCACCCATGGGAGTAACAAAAATGACTGCCTTAATTAGAGAATTAATGAGATTTGTAAAAACTCTAATCCCCAGATTGCACAGCATTAACCAATTTCCGTGACAACTACCTGGGAGGAGGAGTCACAGCTGGAACCCCAAGATGTCAGAGATACAAAACTCTAGCGAGTATAGCTTTCTTTCTCTTTGACTGCAGGTCTCTCCAGAATCTGCACTAGGTTTCGAATAAACCTTGGTTCCAAAATAAGTGCGGCTTATTCTTTCTATCCAGTGACTTCAATTCTGGGCAAAAATAAGACCAACTGCTTGAAAAAGGCTATATGAGGTCCAAAATAAGAAAGAATCTGAACGAATTGTAGATTTCCAAGTAAACACGCAGTCCCCAATTATTTAACTAAAAAATGTTTCTCCACTACTAGAAGAAGACAGCATTGAAACCACAACCCTGCATGCTGCCCATATGCCAATTTGAAGAGACCCTTGCCCCACCAGTCTTGTCTACTCGGACCTGCCCCCTCCTATCGGCCGTCCTGTTCATCAGAATGGTTCACTTTAGAGCTTGTGTACGGTTAGAGAATAATAATTCAGAATAAAATAAAAAGACATAAATATAGTTTATTTCCTTGTGTTTTACTTTGTTTGGGGTGCTTAAGTGCCACCAGGTTACTGAGTCTAATGCTACAAAACGGGTGTTGTAAAGTTACTGATTGGTAAAGAACGACTTTACTACTGAAATGTAATCTCTGAAATATTGGTGTTTTCCTTTCATCTCCTTTAACTAAACTTCTTAAAATATGTCTGCTTATTCCTTATATACGAATTACATTGTGCCTCCATAATCTTAACTGCTAATGTTAAAACAGTAGACACCATTACTTCTGCTGTTTACCACACAGCTTGCTCTTTTCGTACGGCAATCAGTCATACAACCAATGTTGTTCATGCAAACATTAACATTTATTACTAATTAATTACTGGTTCATAATGAATCATGAGGTACATATCAGGGTGGCTAAATAACACCGTCTATATCTGCTTTCTGCTGCCCTTTTGGTAGTCCATCACCTCCGGTGATGGCTTGTTGGCACAATAAGAATCAGTTGTCCGAAGGGTTATTTATCTATAATTCAGCAAATTCTTTTTAAAACACTAATATGTCAATTTTACTTTCAGCACAGAGAAATTACCCAAAACCACACGGCACTCTTCCTCTCTGTGGACCCATATTTGTATCAAGTAAAGTACAACATAAAGAGACAGAGAGGATATGTGGGACAACTACATAATAATGTCTAAAGATATAACTGATGCATATTAACTGAGAGTCAAATCCAGTCCTCCTTAATTGTAAGTGATATATATATATATATATATATATATATATATATATATATATAAACAGCTTTATTACATTTATCTCCACTGCTGCCTCCCTGATCCACTTTCTTCCTGTAGAAGACTGATACGAGAAAATTATTGTTTTGTGACCTATGAAATGCCAAATGATCATATCATGTAAGGAGGTGAAGCTTCTCTTCTTTAAAGTTCATCTGTTCTTTACAGATGTAAAGTCAACTACAAGTACCCTTCTTTTATAAGGACTTTTTTTTAATCTATGATAACATCTGTGACTTCTGGTTATTTTAGGTTTCTTCATCCTTCTAGGGTTTGAAATTTCCAGACTTGAGGATCCTTGTACAGTCCAAAGCCTCAAAAAGGTTTCTTGCTTTAGTGCAAGAAACCCTTCAAGCCTGAGGCTTGAAGAAGAATCATCCGTAAACAAATTATATCTAATACTGATAAATAACTCATTGTTAACAAGAAAATTATATGCAGTTTACATTGTTTAATATTCATTTAAAACATAGTTGCATGAACTATGTAAAAGATACATCCTCACTGACACCAGTAAATTTTTTTGTTTTTGCCAAATTACAATAAATTAGAGAATCTTTTTTAGACCTTAAAATTCATATGTTGACATATATTTCCCAATCCATGAATCATCTATTTTCTCTTTTTTAACTGAGAGTTAAAAAATAAATAAATAAGAAATGATCTTCTCTAATCCTGTTGATACAGTAATTGTTCCCTTGTGTATAATGACACTCTTGAACCAGCTTAACCTAACATTTTCACAAGGTCTTTTGCTCTTTTTCAGGGTTCAACTCGTACATTTCTTCTCAAAATACACACATCTCTGTGACACCGAACCCATCTCCTTACTGAACAGCGTGATGCTTGGACATTCTGTGCTGTTCCACATAATTGCTTGAACAGATACATGTGGCACCTTCAGTTATTTGGCAATGGTAACCAGACTTGTGGAGATCCACAATTCTCTATGTCTAGGCTGTTTTTTGTTTTTTTTTTCTCTATGATTTTACTCTAGGAAACATTGTGTTACAGGTGTTATCTTAAAGCCTCAGTGTATAATATTTTCACACTGATGCATCATCTAGTGGTACGCTAAATGAATTACAAACAACCTCGCCGTTAAGCACGTAATAACTACTACAGAAGCCCTGGAGAGTCATAAATGTGACAATGTCAACATGTCCTCCGTGTATTTGGAATGTTTTTTGGCACTGTTGCCAAGTCTGCTTGTTTTTTTCTAAAGTTGCTTGTAAATTCCGTGAGTCGCAGTATTTTGGGCTTGTTTCTGAATGTGCAGTTGCTTATTTGGGTCTATTATGAGCAACTATAAACACAAGTACTACACTACAGAGAGCGAGCAGGCCGGCTGATATCCCTCCGCTTCCCTCCCACATACTCCCTGAGAGGGAGATGAACAAATGAGCCACAACTACCGGGAGCACAGAGTAGTCGCTAACATAAAGTCAAAGTAAACTTCACTGTATATTATATTGAATTAGCTTACCTATCTAGCAGAAAGCCTGCAACCTCCGTATCCATTTTAAATCACCGTTCCCTCATTAATTATTGACACCTGGTAAGAATAGCTGATATAGATTCTCTTTTCCCCATGGTTATTACTTCTTCTTTTGTTGGTTACTTTCTCTTCCCTTTTGCTGGGCAAAGAATATGGATAGGCCTCCATTTTAACAGAAAACAGCAAAGAGAATGATCTACGGTCGTCTTTGCTTGTCTGTACTCCTCTACCGACAGCACGTCTTTATATAGGAGACAGATAGGAAAAAGGAGTAAGGCTGACAAGGCTGAAATCCGAAGTACTGACACAACATGGTGCCCCCTAGTGGGTGCACCAACACCTATATATTTATAAAATACTAACTCTAAGTTATGAGAATGCTTTCATTTTTGATGTGAGGTTATTAGACTTTGCCAGGATATGTATTTATAGAAGCAATACTTGATATTTGCTAATTAAAGCCAAATTAGTTACACAATGTCTCTTCAAGTACAAGTGTGCCTCCACTAACTGAAATGTTGTGAATTAACTTCTAAGAAGCTTATAAAGTCTTTGCATCTTCATCTGGGTTTCCCAAATGAGTTATAGGTATCGTATCCACGCCCGCTGACAGGGGGGGACAAAGCGGTCAATTGTCCCGGGCCCAGGACGGAGGCGGTGGGGGGGAAGAAAAACTGAAACTCTGACCATTAAAATACAGGCAGAAGTATTTTTTTCAGAAAACGTTTGTGTGAAGATTATTTAATATTAGAGTAACTAAACCAGGGGTTAAAGTTCTCCGTCACTGCAACAGATTTCCATCATTTGGAAAATGAGCGCAAATTGTTCCACCTAGCATTTTTTTTTTCAAGGTTTTAAACTGAAGCTGCTCTCAACCAATGAAACCTGGCAGAGCCGGGACATTAGCCAATCAAAAAGAGAGTAGGGCGGGTCTTTGCAAAGAGGACATCTGCCAGTCTGAGTTTTATCGGTGTTCAATCATTTTAACTTTTGGAAGAGCGTCTCAAACTGACCACAGATGGTATGAATGAAAGTAGCGTTGGTCAAAGGTTTCTTTGGATTTATGAAACAGCAGGTCAGAAAGTTCAGCGGATTGAACATCTGACAACAACTTCCCTCGGTAAGCGTGTCTATCTGCTCTTTAAATTAATTAATGAGTTACTTCCACCTGTGGCCATGCCACCTGTCAGCGTTTATTCCCTCGCCTTCAGCAACTTGGCTGATAAATGCAGTGACCAACCAGGGATCTCCCCATGATTCACTGTACTGTTTTCTTAAAAACTCAAAGAGTAACGCGCTATCTCAGGCTAATTTACCATGAAGCGTTTTTTGTTGTTTTTTTTCCGGAAGGGTCGGAATTTGAAACAATGTTCCGCATTTGACTGAGTCCGATTTGGAAAAAGTTAAAAAATAAAATAAATTCCACCTGCGCTTGTCTGAAGAAAGAAGGCAGAGCTGCAGTCAGAGCGGCTATCAGGCAATATGCAACAGCTCCACCCGATGAGCCGCTGCGCACCAGGACACTCGTTAAATGATGAGGATTTAGATGCTAGTGACCCTCCAGCAGTCAGTGAGCGAGAGGTGGGGACACTGGGTCCATCCTAGACAGGTTTCCAGTCACAGGGCTAAAAGTTTGCAGTTTTATTGAACTTTAAAATAGTTAAGTGATGTCTTTTTATAAACTCAGGAGTTGTGATAATTAATTGATGTGCAATAACGGGCAAAGCAGAGTCAGTAGTGTAAAGAGCACTTTTATTTTAATGTTCTGCTGCCATATGAACAAAATTGTTGTAACATTTGTAGCACTTATCAGTAACACATATTTAGTGTAAAGCTCAACTTAAACATGTAAAACAAAAAATAGCAATAATAATAAATTAAAGCTTATTGCCACTGACAGGAAATTCTCTTTATGGGGAATAAATCTACCAAAAACAGGCAATTTCTGAGGTAACAGCAGGGAGCAGCATTACCATTTTATGTTCAATACCAAAGTGTGAAGCACAAAAATGGTTTACAGTAGCTATCCACTTCGCCATTACATTGGTTAGCTTATCTGAGACATTGAATTGTTTGGTGATGTCTACAGTGCTTTTGGCATTTAAGTGATATGTTAAGCTCAAGGTGCTCCAGTGATAAGAAAGTTTAACTTGGCAGGGGTTACAACTAACTTGTTTTTGTCATATTCGTTGCTGGAAGAACTTTAAACTGAAAATGTCAATTTAAAAGTTCTGTGACTTTACCCTTCCCCATGTCAGCTTTGTTTTTTCCGCGTTTTCCTTTTTCCTTTCTTGGTTCCACGACAGCCAGCACCTTTCTTCCTGTTTGAATCCGAGGCTGGGCTGACAGCGAGGTTATTGGCGCATTATCGGCATCTACTGTTCTGATTCAAACCCCTACACCGCAGCAACAGACCTTCACAAAATAAAAGCATATGATCAGCATGCGTTAATGCACAAAGTAAATATCGGCGTTAATAGTCTAATGAATCAACATGAAATTAACGCGTTAACTTGCCCAGCCCTAGTTAAATTAAAATGTATGACGTGATCATAGTGTTGGTTATGTGAGATGGATCATACCGTTAATTTCAATGATCCCGCCTTATGGCCAACAAAAATTACTGATTCTGATCGAGTGAATGTTGTGCGTTTAATGGCAAAAAGGAAGCCTTTCTCATAGATGGCAAATTAACCCCCAGCAGATTCACAGGGCAGAGAATTCCCAAAGTATCTAACATATTCTACCTCCTGCAATGGAAGGGAAAAAATTGTTAGGGACTGGCTAATATACAGCAGGTCAAAAAAGGCCATATTTTGGCTGCAGTGCTTGCTGTTCACTTATGAAGAAAATATCAACTAGTGCACTAAATTCAATAGATGGGTTGAAAATATCCAATATAAAATACAGAGATTTCCAGGGCATGAAGTATACAGTTAAGTTGACATAACCCAAAAAGACTGTTGTCCCGGGCCCTAGCAAAGCTGTCAGCTGGCCTGATTGTATCCTTAGTGTATGTACATTTCTAAACTTGAAGAAAGTGACAGAATATTCTTTGAAAATTATCTGCCACAATATGCTTGCATTTTGAAAATGGAAATAATTTTGGCAATCCTAACTGACAAAAAAACGTTTGAACTCCCAACTAAAGTATTGCTAGGTGTATTTTTTAAACAGTGTATGCAGATATCTGATTCCAGCTATGTGTATAATGTTGTTTTTTTATTTTGTCATCACATTTATTGAAAGAAAGAAATCTGTATTTGCCATTGCAATTGTACATTCCATCAAAATTTGCCTTTCTGTATTTAACCCATCCCTTAGGAAGCAGTGGGCAGCTTTAGCATCAAGGGAGCAATCTGGGGCAAGCGTCTTGCTCAGGGACGTAAAGTGGCAGTCTGCGGGGATCAAACTGGGTACTTGTGACTTACTCAAAGCTCAAGCACACTGCTCTAACCGCTATTCCACCACTTCCCCACTAATGTCTGAGTTTCTTTAGAAGCACTTGCATGTCCTCTGTGACAAAGTGGTTCAGTTTGTGTTCACCATTTGTCCCTTATTCTTATTTCTGATTCATTTACTTTCTGTAGCTGGTCATAATGCCTAAATTTAAACATTAGTTTGCAAGTTTGCTTCACTTACAATCGTGGGATCGAGGTTATAGGCTCGACGGTGAAGAACGAGGAGACAGACCATCGAGCGTTACAGTAGATGAACAGAATGAGAGAAACCAACGCAAGAATCACCAGATGGTACCTATCATTGCAGCCTTATTGTTTCAAGGTTCAGTATAAAGCTGGAAAGAAGAATGTTGTGGCGGATTTCCTTCCCCGTTCCTATGAAGACTGAGTGACTGGTTTAGGTTAAAGCTACTACTTCTGGATTATTGGTTAAACTTGTTTATTTGGTTTGGTTGAAGTATATTCATGGTATTTGTTTTCCTTTTTACTCACCATTGTTTGTCCCTTGTAGATCTGCAACAGGGCAGGTGCATGGGAGGGGTAGACCCAGTATTTCCTGCTTAAGTGTCTATGCTGGGTTCTACCAATTAGAGGGTTTTCGTTTGAGTATTGCTTTGTTTGTCTTTTTTTTTACAGTAACTTTTGAGTCATCTTGTATTATATGGTTTATTTTGCAGATCATTTCATTATGTAGATGATTTTGTAAATTACATTAATAATTTTATTCTTGTTTTTCTGTTTAGCTTTAGGTAGTTTTTTCTCTCCTGTTTAATTGTGGCTTGGTCCACTCAAGTGCGGGTGTGTTACCACTTGGCTATAAAAAAATTGAGTTCTTGGAAGCTCGGGAGGGGTGTTCAGAGTCATAAGAAACAAATAAGTCATCAGAAGAAGCTGGAACCGGTGGCTGAGGCTGTGTTTTCTTTTCTTTTTCTTTTTTTTTTAAGTTCAACTTGCTGACCCTTTACCTCACTACTTTACAGTCTTAATCAATTTGATTTAGAAATATTCCAAATCCAGCGAAATCCTCCTTCTGCAGAGCAACACAATTTTGATCCAAATGTTCATAGACTGAATCCAAAACCTAATTGCCAATTTTTACCAATTCACTCCATGTCTGACATTGAAACAAAAAGGTACTTAAGTAGCATTTCTCCCAAAATCCTTCAACTCATGTATTGCTTTCTAACAATGTGATAACAAGCTTAAGTGACATTTGCCAATTACTCTATTGGTTCTTAATTACGATATGTTGCAACAGAAATTTGATTACACTGGGTAAACGTATATTTTGACTTCACCATACATCTAAACTGCCACAGCAAAAAGAAACATACACAGTACATGGTAGCAATAAATATTTCATTCCCCTGCTGGTTTTGAAAATTTCTCAAAAAGAAATTATCAGTCAATACTTTTAATTGTGTTTTTCTGTGTGGAGAGACAGAATAACAGTGAGAATCCAGAAAAAAAACACACTAATGAAAAGTTTAAACATCGATTTGTTTCTCATTAAGTAAAATAAATATTTGATTCTGTACAAAAAAGTCAAATTTTTCTCTACCACGTGCTTACCCATGTGGTGCTGAGATTAATTAGATAATCAATTACAGACAATCATTATGTTAGTGAAGCAAACATGTCCACAGAAACAATTTATTGCTCTCCAACCTCTTCACCACCATGGACAGTACCAAAGAGCTGTTTATCACCAAAACAAGATGGTGTAACAAGATAGAGCTACAAAAAGCGTGGGTGGGCTTTGAGACAATCAGCATTGAAAAGCTGTTATTCAGAAATGGGGGGAAATATTAATTGACAACTGTCTTAAGCATTGTATAACATCTTACTCCAAAAAAGTAAAAAACAAAACAACTGGACTTGTTTTTCGTAGTTGAAGACGTCCAATCCAGTACAAAACACACTAATGAAAAGTTTAAACATCGATTTGTTTTTCATTAAGTGAAATAAATATTTGATTCTGTACAAAAAAAGGTCTAATTTTTCTCTACCATGTGTTTACCCATGTGGTGCTGAGATTAATTAGATAATCAATTACAGACAATCATTATGTGAGTGAAGCAAACATGTCCACAGAAACAATCTATTGCTCTCCAACCTCTTCACCTATATATATTGGATTACAATACAACTATAAGATTAATTCCGGCCAATCATCACCTCAATTCTCACCCTCATACGGGTGATCAAAACATTGCTCCTTCAAGCCAGGCCAATTACAACCCTAACGACTCCTTGTTACAGAGAAGTGGACCAGTTTCAGTTCAATCTGCTGTCTTAATGGCTTAAACGACCGCCCATTACTAAGGGGTGGACCTGTTTCGGTTGAACTTGCATGTTATCTAAGCCATTACAAGGCCTTTGTTAGGCAGTAGTATAAAGCTTGTTACTCCACATTACTCCAGATTTTTTGAATTGAGAAAGCTTCCTGGAGAGGAGGCAAAACATCTTCAACTACGAAAAACAAGTCCAGTTGTTTTGTTTTTTACTGTTTTTGGAGTAAGATGTTATACAATGCTGGATGACTGAGAATCTTCACAAGTATGTAACATATTACATGAAACTTATTAAGATCTGAGGGAGGTTGGGAACCTAGTTGAATTTGCTATTTAATTTTTGAATTATTTAGAAAAAGCTTGAGATAAAGTTATGAGGTCAAATGAAAACAAACCTATCAACTCAACCTGAACATATTTGGAGAGTAAGAAATGCTGAGCAGAACCTTTTGATTGATTTGAGTCACCTCAAAATTAAGATGCAACCACCATGGAAATGATTGATTGATTGATTATTATTATTATTATTATTATTATTATTATTAATTTGGCTTCTAATCATTTTATAGAGGAAAGCAGCTGTTCAAACCTTCCACCTCAATGGTATTGATGGTTTAACAACCAATATCTGCCACACAAGGAAGCCACCTTTCTTTGGAATAATTGAACAACCTTTCCATGATAAGATTTATTTGTATGCTACCAAATTCTGAATCACCTTTTCAACTAACAATCAGCAGTTGATGACAAAGATATTGTATAAACAATTGATAAGCGATTAATAAAAATTTACTCAATTCATATTATTTGTATCAAGAAACAGTTTTCTTTTGGCTCACTGATGAGGTGATTTTCTCACAGGTTATTTTTCTTTCTTTACTTGCAGATAACTTCTAAAATTCTAGCTTTTTATTAACATTTCTGCAATACTTAACATCTATTTCATTGTTTTGCAAGTAATCTGGACTACATATGATCATCTCTAAATTAAAATGTAAAAGACTTTGCTTAATAAAACCCAAAGTGAACTATTTTTTATTATTTTGTTTTTATTATTCTTAGTATTTATTCATTAAAACATCCTTTAGAATTTTTGAAAAGTAACAAAAATTGTATATAAAAAATGTTTTTGTTTTGTTTTTTGGCAGCAGGATGACTTCAGATCAACACACAAAAATTAAAACATAAACTGATGAAAACCTGGAGTGGCAAATTATGTGCTAACTACACATGATGATTGTGGTGAAAACTGAGATAGATATTTTTTTCTAAGTTAAAGTTAAAATCCCCACTTTTCTTAAACCCAAGATTATTTAATTCATACTTCATGCGCAGTTTAGTATGTAAGCAATATTGCTCACTATTCTTCAAAAAGGGAAATAAGCAAGCAGTATAGCAATACTGAATTATTTTATGCTTTGATTAACTGCTTTGTATTCTGTTTCTTGGTTAGTTTCATAGCTAAATAAAAGAACTGTAGGGAGTGAAAAGACAGACAGGATTTGTAGTGACATTTTTAAAATGAGGCATCAAAGGACCTTCAAATTATTTCAAACACCTTGGTACCCCTGAGAATATCTATCAACACTGGAATCTCAAACTTGACAAACTCATCATCTACAGACGGCTTCTATCACGAACAACAGCTGAGCCATAGTAAATTTATGCGCATGATCAGTGGGCACTAGGCAAAAAAACAGCAGGTTAGTTTGCCACTCACACAGAGGGAAGTAGTTTACCAAAAAAGAACAGGAGTGCTAACTAAATAAATTTAAAGTAAATTCCAATATCATTCATATTTGTTGAACTTTTCTCTGTTTTGTCACATTACAGCCACAAAGCCACAAATATAAGTTTTGAAATTTTGTCTGCTATACCAACGCAAAATAAGACATAGGTGAAGAGGAAGGATGATACGTTGGTTGAAAATTTTGTACAAATGAAGATTTTAGTGTAGCATGCATGTTGTACCCCATTGAGCCACCTTTTGTTAGAATTAATGCAAAACCTTTATGGGTATATTTGTGGCTTCAACATCTAGGGAGTATAATGTTTGACTATTGTTCTTTGTAAATGGTTCAAGCTCATGCAGATAGGATGGAGAGAGCATATGTGAACATATAGACCTAAATCTAGAGCAGGAGAATTGACTGATAAAAGGAGAAATCCGGTCAACTAGGAAAAATCAGTGGATAATTAGTTATACCTAAAACTAATACGTCCATAGTGATTTAATGAATTTCTCATTAAATCACTCAAATTCAGAACTGCGAGCCCGGGTAAGCATCACTAGAGAAAGACGTTACGTTATTGGTAGGCCACCGCTTCCAGTGATGATTATACAGTTGCAGCACGGCAAAGACTACCTTCACACTTAATTAAAACGCAGAGACTGCAGCTGTGGAGCACGGTTGCTCTTTTCTCCAAACTTTGGAATGTCGAGATTAAAGTCGCCACGATATATCAACTTCATTCTTGAAAATGGCGAGTTTAATGTCGACAGGGCGACTTTAAAGTCGACACGTCGAGATTAAAGTCGACATGACATTTCAACTTTATTCTCGAAATGTTGAGTTTAATGTCGACATGGCGACTTTAAAGTCGACATGTCGAGTTTAATCTCGTCATGGCAAAAATATTTTTTCTCATCATGTGTGGGCCCTAATACTCTGTCGTATGTTTGGGCTCTAAACTAAGTGACGCTGAAATATCTCACCGCCTCATAACGCACTGGAGCGCATCCTGACAGGACCAGAGTAAAGGAAGAAGGAACCGCTCTGCCCATATTTCTGCAGTTTACGGTTGCAATAACTGATAACTGCTGAAAATAGATTAGGCAGTGCGGATCACCATTTTGAGCAGATATTGGTTCTATAAGATGAGTTTTTAAAACTCATCCTATAACATTGCAGAACCCAACCCATAAACCGTACTTAATGCTTATTTGTTGTCCTTTTTATGTCTCTTAAATGGAAAATTAGTATTATTTTAAATTTAAATGCTTAATACACATGTCTATCTTTGTTTAAGAGGTTAAAAAAATATTTTGGCATGAAAAACGAATATCTATTTAACAAAGGGGACAGACAGGGCATTGGAACTTGCTCGACAGTCGATCCCGCAACCTGACGTCACAAACTGGGAGGTGGCAGTACTGTTCTTCACCAAGATGGCTGTCCCCACTAAAGGACATTCAAATGAAAATTACTCTTAATTAAAAAAAAGCTTATGATTTATTGAACAGTATGTAATCATTTTATATTTAAAGTACTTTCAGAAGTTTGAATTCTGATTTTGACCGGACTTCTATAAAAGACGTGTTGAGTCTGTTCCTGATTTTGCTGCCACATTCGGTGGATCTGTTTGGTGTTTCAGATTCTCTAGGTTTTGATCTTAATTCTTCCTAATGTTATATTTAATGGAGATAGGCACCAGCAACCCCGCAACCCCATGAGGGATTAAGCAGTTTGGAAAATGGATGGATGGATTGGTTATTTTTAATCTATTCTAAAGGCTCCCACATACCGGACTCTGCACAGAGGTAAATTTTTACAATCGCATAGGCAGTGTCACACTATAAACTGCTCAGTGGCAAGAAGTCTTCACAACAAACTGTTTTATATGTGACGCTGAGCTTGATACACTGAGCTGCTCCAATGAGGCGGTCTCAAGGACGCACAGCATTACAGTCCTTGTCTCTGAGCGCTCTGACAGGTGTGGCGGTGGGTGCCTGCTGGAGAAGAAATGGCACTAGATGCTCAAATAGCTAATCAAACATTTTACCATCCCTTCACCCACTTCATCCCTACTGGCAGAAAGTGTGAGAACTGTGGGAATTTGTCACAAGAAGTGTAGGCAATAGGTAGGCTTCAACTATGAAGAGTAAAATGTCTGCGGAGAGTCAGTGCAGGAGTCTGCACAGGCACAGTGTGCCCTAGTATGTGTGAGCCTCAACACATTAGCACATTAAAAACACTCTATTTTCTTCTAATTGCACTTTACATTTGGGAACCCTTGTGTTTTACACTGGTTGTTCTCAGTATGGTAAGAGAGCTGTTGTTTCTACATCTATGAGACTCCTCCTCGCTCTTACTAGGGGGAGTGCTGGACGAGGTGGTTAGAGCAGCGCGCTTGCGCTCTGAGAAGGATGCAAGTACCCCGGTTCGATCCCAACTGCCTGCACTCCGGGTCCCTGAGCAAGACCCTCAACCCCCAACTTCTCTGGGCGCCCTACAGTGGCAGCCCACCTTGCTCCCAATGGAGATGGGTTAAATGCAGAGAAAAGGGGGAGTGGTGGCCTAGTGGTTAGAGCACAGAGCTTCGGTCACAGATGTTCTGAGTTAAACTCCCACAACCTGCCATGCTGGGTCCCTGAGCAAGACCCTTAACCCCCAATTGCTCCCCAGGCGTCGCACAGTGGCAGCCCACGACTCCCCAAGGGGATGGGTTAAGATGCAGAGTGAATTTCTCCATTGTGAGATCAATAAGTTAAATTATTATTACTCTTTGGTTCAGATGTTTAGTTACTCCTATTCCTCCTTCCTGATAATGGTACATGTAATAAAATGCAGTATTCTTGTAACTAGTGTGCGATTTGCAAAAAAACAAAATAAACAGGGGGGGGATCATTTCAAGTGCTTTATAAATTACCATAACAACAAGGTTATGTGGCCTGCATGCTGTCTGGCTAGAGACAGCATGTAACCCGTCCTGGGCGGGAGGGTGGAGAATCGGCTGCTGCTGCTGCTTCTTGTCTTGTGAAGCTGCCTGCAAATCTTCATCATCCACAAAAAAGTTTTGTCCTGTAACATTACCATGGCTGTTTGTCCCGTCATCTACTCTTGACCTTTTCTGTTGATTTTTCGGGCCGAAATATGACTAAATACTTGTGAGTGGGTATTAGTTTACTTTAACCACTTCGAGCAGAAAACATTATACTCTTTATTAACAGACAACAAAAAATTAAATTAACAAATGTGAAGGACACAAGACATGTATTTATATTAGGGGCTATCAAACAATTAAAATTTTTAATTTGAATCGATTAAGCACATAATGTCGATAGTTAACTTGAGATTAATTGCAAATTAATTGCATGTTTTATATCCGTTCATTTCTGAAAGTGTAATAGCCTGTTTGGGCATTTTAATATACAATTTTGCAATAACTGACACTAATAAAATACATGCTTGTACAAAAAATATTTTTATTTTGTTATTTTTCAAGCACTTTTGAGAATTGGAATGAAAACATCCTAGTGCCAAATGTTAAAACTCTGGACTATAATGGCTAAATGACTAATCATGACGCCCTGATGTTTACACAATGTGTAAATAAATTTGTAAATAAATACCATGCTGATATATTTTTTGCGTCTTAAACAAAGATAGACATGGTATTAGGCATATACATATAAATTAATAAAAATTTTGCATTTCAATAAAGTCATAAGTTTAGTGTTGTTTTTTCACTCTCTCTCTCACACATCTAATGCTGAGCTTTCACACCAACATATGTTTGCTTGCTGTTTATATCCATATTCATACAGTTTAAGACCTGGAAAAGGTTTTAAATTTCCAGGTCTTTCCAGTCTTACACTTTGCTTGCAACTGGGCAGGAGCTTAATACCCGGAAAGAGACCTTTTTAGCAACTGTTTAGTAACTCCAGGGTCCTTCGTTTGGCAACGTGATTCAGCATTAGTTTGACAAATACAGGAGAAAAACAAATTAATAAGCATTAAGTACGGTTTATGGGTTTGGGGTTTCTGCAACGTTTCAGCATGTTAAAAAACTCATCTTAAGAACCAATGTCTGCTCAAAAAGTGGTGATCTGCACCAAGTAATCTACTTTTCAGCAGTTATCACTGGGTTATTGCACGTAAACTGCAGAAAATATGTGCAGAGTTGCTCTGTCTGCCTTTACTATCATCGGCTCCTATGGCGGAGGGATATTTCAGCTGGATACAAAGTGTCTAGTGCAGGCAGATCTCTTAATAAACCGCTGTTTTCGTCACTTATTTTAGAGCCCAATAAGCGATTTCACTTTCAGAAACGTCCCAAAAAAAAAACGCAACCCGTGACTCGTGAAAATTTACAAGACGCCTTTAGAATAAAAACAAGTCCAAAGTCGCATGAAATAAACAGTCTGTGCAACAGTGAGCGCGGGTCCTGTTTTGCTACAGTCTCTAGCGCTTTTGAAACTACGGAAAGCGCCGAGGATAAAAGAAACACAGTCCTGAGAGCAACGGCGGGGAAAAAACATTAGGGAACGGTGTGTGTGTTTTGACGCGCAATAAACGGCGACAAAAAAAATGTTGCCGTTGTGTTTAAACAAAAAATAATGCGTTAAACGGACAGCCCTACTTTATATACATTTTTAAAAATCATAATATTACTTATTGAGACCAGAGGGGTGGGGGGGGGGGATGTATCGCCCCCAGGGGATAAACTTAATGACCAGAGGGGGGGGGTCACAAACAGAGGGGATGGGGGTGGGGGAATCCTCCCATCCCCCCCGGCAATCGCACCCAGCTTGTAACTTTGGCGGTGAGGGGTGTCGGCTCCGCTCTGTTCAAAAACCAGCAGATAGCTGAGTACCTTAACTAGTGTGGAGTCAACCGAGGCTAGTTTCACAAAGTGATCCTTCAGCAAGTTCGCACAGTTGCGACCTTAGACCGGCTGGGTGATAGTCCCTATGAAACATAGTCCTAGACCCCAGCCCAGGATCTCCACCAGACCCGTCCGTGTTTTTAACAGATTTTATTTGATCAACAACACACCAACTGAGAAGCTGACTCGGTACTGGCAGCAGATGCATGGCATTTGAGAGACCAGGGACCATAGTTGAATGTTTTGCCATGGGCCAGAAGGGCAATATCAGTAAGGATAAGCGTGAATACAGCCAGATTGTTATTCACACCTGGCGGTTACGACACCCTGTTCATGTCAAGCAGAGTCACTAAAAT
This sequence comes from Fundulus heteroclitus, assembly GCF_011125445.2. Classification (NCBI taxonomy): domain Eukaryota; kingdom Metazoa; phylum Chordata; class Actinopteri; order Cyprinodontiformes; family Fundulidae; genus Fundulus; species Fundulus heteroclitus. The sequence goes on along the minus strand of NC_046378.1, from coordinate 25,201,322 downwards.
TAGGTGTTGCTTTAGTCTGTAGGTCTAGCTAAACAATTTGGGGACTGTAATTTTCTCCGTTCCCCCGCCTGACCTGACCAGTGATGACATGTTTAACCACATGCAGTCATTCATCGCTGGTTATCTAGATGGGGTCTTGAAAATTATGTGGGAACACTGATAACTGGGGAGACCAGACAGCCTAGTCCTGGTCTAGGCTAGGCTGGTCTAGGCTAGCCTAGTCTGGTCTAGGCTAGTCTGGTCTAGACCAGACAGCCTAGTCTGGTCTCCCCAGACCAGACTAGGCTGGTCTGGGGAGACGGCATCCATCCCATTTTGGACAGTCGATTTTTCTTACTAACAATCTGGCCAATTTTGTAAATAATAAAAGGCAACTAGTATCAATAAAATATAATAATAACAATAATAATAATAATAATAATAATAATAATAATAATAATAATAATATTGATCCTTCTCACATTCAAAGCCCTTAATATTCAAACTCCATCATACATCAAATATCCAATTATTCTGTATGTTTCTAACAGCACTTTGCTCTTAGGCTGTAGGTTTAGTGGTATCTTTGAGATTCAAAAGTAGAATGGGAGGCAGATCTTTTAGTTTCAGGGCCTATCCCTGTTGGAACCAGCTCCCAATTTTAGTCCATGAGGCAAACACCTTGTCTACTTTTAGGACTAGGCTTAAAAGACTAGCTTATCCGCTGGGCTACAGCTGCCAACAACTTTATCTTCTCCTTTAACAGATGATGGTTTGGTCCTGTCTTTCCGTGATTAATCCTTTCTCTTCTATCTTTTTATCTAGACTAGAAAAGTGACTCAAAGCTTATCTGTTTAGTTGTGTTTTCCTCACAGGTCAATGCACTAAAGGATGCACTACTACCATTATGTTTTTGTCCTCTCACATATAAAAAACCCTTGGATCAGGCCTTCTGACTCTTTATATGTGTATGCTTTGTCTTCATGATGCTGCTTATTCACTAATGTTCAATCTTTACAAACCACTCCTTAAATGCCTTCACAGCTGGATTCATAGGGAGAATAAATTAACCCAAAGAAATGCTTTATTGAGAGAGTTCTGAGATCTTAGTTTGCACTGGATGTTATTTAGGGGTATTGAATTACCAAGACTGTATTCATTTGCACAACATACCGTGGATATTTTTACTTGTAAAACTATTGAAAAGCCTGAATATTTAAAAATTTTTAATAATGCGCTGTGTTGTAATGGTCTGTCACATTAAATCCAAATTAAGTCCATCATTGTAGCTGTATGTGACGTGAACTAGGCGTTTGGATCTTTTCCAACAAATAAGTAAAAGTTTAAAAATAGCACAGTATTGGTCAATAAACAACCTTATTTATCAGAATAACCCCCATTTCAAAAACTCAAAGCAGCTGAAGTCCAACTGAATTCTGAGAAAAGTTGCAAATTATCTAGCTTCTCTTTGAAGCAGTAAACAGTGTACAACACTTTATTATGACAAAAACACACATGCTACTGTAATATTGTAATTGTTAATAATCAAAAGTACTTCACAAAACTAAAAGAGCAGTGAGCTATTGTATTTACAGCATTAATTATTGGCAACATGGGCACATAAAGCACCCAAAGGCTACAACAACAAAGAAGGGGAGCTTCACAAACAATAACTGGTGCCACACTTAAAAGCAGAACATTCTGAATTTGCTAAATTATATATTTTTCGTCCAATTATCACAGGCATGACTGCTAATAGAGCTGTGCTATGTGCCGCACAAGTATCAGCTGGCACATGTGAATTTGTGCCAGCTGACACTGAGTAGTTCCTAATTTTCACCAATGTAATAAGGAAAAAGACAGAAATGACGAAATTAAATATTACTATAAATAATGGCATCTTGATAACAAAAACATTGTATTGTTAAAAGTTCCAGAGAAAAGACTATCAACAGTGTGCAATTAAAACTCAGTATGGGCTGTCCTCAAACCCAGAAGGAAAAAGACACCAAGTACCAACATCTGCTGCCTGACAAACACTACCTGGATTTTATTCATCATAAACTGGCTGTGCTCCCATCCACACCAAGACTGTGCCAATACAGCTGCAGAGCATCGACTTGGATGAGAAGAGTGCCGCTTGGGAAATTCTGAATGGTGAACAAAACATGAAAAGTCATTGATTACTTCACACATGAGACATGGGCATCCAAACACAGCCAGATAAAAGTTATGCAGCCAACACGAGCTTTAAAAATGCCACTTGTTCAATCTCACACTTTAGCTCAGTAACAAAGATGGATACATGCTTTAAACAACTGTTTCATGGCACATCAAAGACAAGAAGAGGGAGACAAGACATCTGATCTAAAAGGTATCATCACCAGAGAGGAAAATCCAGCTGTGTTCCAGCAGGGGTGAAACTATCAACGAAGTGAATAGAAGCACTGCGATATAGAGTTAACACAGGAAAACAGTAAAGCAAATAAAGATGCTATTTCAAAATAGATGATGAAAACTATAATTAAAGTTTCTGCAAAAAAAAAAACTAATGCATTTTCTGCAAAAGCATTGAGATTATGTCACCAGGCAACTAATAACATCCAATACATTGGAGTGTAATCATGCTGACTCACTCCTGGCATGTGTGTGTGTGGTGTGTGTGTGTGTTGTGTGTGTGTGTGTGTGTGTGTGTGTGTGTGTGTGTGTGTGTGTGTGTGGATGTACTGTGAGCCGAGGAACAGATGAGAGAGTCCGTTTTACAATAAGAGGGGTTAGAGGGAGAAAAGAGAGCTGTCATTTTCAGAAGCAGACCCTGCTGGTTGCAAGTGCTCATCCAATTACACCATGAGTGTCCTCTCTTCCTGTCCTCGCGTTTTTACTGCGCTCTCCACTTTCCAGACCACCTGATCCTTTTCTTTTGTCTGCTCCTCTCGTTCATCCTTTTTTTAGTTCTTAAGAGGTCACGAGTAATGAGCGCTCCTTTCCCTTCCATGCTGTGTCCTGTGTGTTAAATGTACTCAAAGTCCAAGTGCAGCATGAACAAAATGCTAATTTATTCCTGGGTTTCTGGCAGCAGTTCTATCCTCCCTACAGCATAATTCAAACATTACACTTAAATCAACATAGTTTAGTTTCTAATAGTTCCTGCAAATTTAAAAGCAATATTAAAAAATATTTTTTGCTAACTTAAAGGTTTGAAATGCTTTTGGTGTTACAATGTCAGTTTGCTGCAAAATGAAACTACAGATGGAATGTGAAGTTTATTGTATTTATGTTTCTGTTCAGGATTTTGAACCAGAACCAGGTTTAAACTGGAAGAATTGTTTATATTCTCATGCTGGTCTTTAACATAGAATAACCTTGAAAAAAAAGCCACACAGACTTTCTCAGTAGCCACATCTCAATTAAGGTTATGGCATACCTTAATTTACAAATGTGAATAACTTGGTATTCATGTGCACAGGAAAACAAAATCAGAATCAGGTTTAATAACCATGGCCCTTTATAGAATAAAGACTTTTATTTTGCTCTCAGTTAAGACATTTTAAGTACAATTTACAAAAAAGTTTATATGTTATTTGTAAATATGAACAAATACATTTTAACAAAATGGGAGATGTGGTTAGACTGGCAAAAAGTAAGCATGGTAATAATCTGAGTACTCTGACTGATAAGTGTCCATGGGATTGACAGCCTGGGGGACAGTCTGATGACGAGTTTTAGCAAATAGCACTCTGTAGAGCCACTTTGACAGTAAAAGTCTTAATAGGTTGTCTGCAGGATGTTTGGGTCTGTGATAATTTTAGCTGTGCTTTTTCTGATACTAAACCATTGACGTAGACAGAATTTTTTTATTGCGGTAGTTTAGCAGTTGCTATATGACAGACAGGAGTTGTTGGCTGAATTAGAAACTTCTCCATTTTACCACTTTACTGATTTACGTTAACCTCCCTTATCGTGAGATTTGTCTACAGGTCAAAAAAAATATAAGGATTGCTCAACACAGTCATTAATTAAGTTAGTTAATGACTTTCATGGTCTGGAGTTCAGGGGTAAACCAGGGGGTGGAGTGGGAAAAGGTAACGGTCCGGGTTTTTTTTGGAGCAAGGAGGTTCAAAATGTGATTTAAGCAGTTATTGTATTGAGATGTCAGTTCATCCGGTGAGGAAGAAGGAACCAGGATTAAAGTTTTTATGATATGTGAAGAGAGTGGTGTCCAAGTTGACATTCTTGATGTTCCGAATGAAAGGAGCTGTGGGGTCTTTGCTGTGATGAGACGAGGGGAAATGTTAAATGAGAGGAGGAAAAGGAGATATCTGGAGGTCTTCAGCTGAACAGTTAGAGGGGGCAAGACCAGAGCAACAAATTAAGTCGAGAATATGACTTTTAGAGTGTGTGTGGAAAATTAGAAAATGGATCAAAACCAAAACTGTCCAAACAACATAAGAATCTCTGGTGAGGGGATATTCAAATTGTCCATGTGAATATTAAAATCCCCCACCTATATCACATTGGGTGAGAAAGAGGAGAGAGTGTGATGAGATCAGTTATTTCATTTAAAAAGTCACTATGTGGCTTCGGGGGGGGGGGGGGGGGCGATAG